>NW_007728795.1:80337-108363 GCF_000696425.1 Galeopterus variegatus | reverse complement strand
CGCCGCCAGCGTGCGCGCGCCCGCGGGACAGGCGGGGACTGACGGGAAGCGAATTGGGCGCTGCGCGCCCTCCCGCGCGCACCAATCAGATCGCCGGTCACGTTGGCGCGGCGGGACCGAAGGTGCGTGGGCGCGACGGGCTACTCCGCCGGCCCCTGGAAGTGCGCGTGCCTGCCCCGCCCCGCCCCGGAAGTCCCGCGGTGTTCGCCCGTCTCCGCCTCCCCCGCGGTCCGGGCGCAGGCTGAGGAGGTTCCTCTCAGCTGACCCGCAGGGCGGGGCTGGGTGGGTGTCCTCTGGCGTCCTGCGCTTTCTTTGTTTGTCTGTGGGTCTTTCTTTCTATTTTTCTGTCTTTATTTCTTTCCTTTCTTTCTTCCTTCCTTTTCTTTTCTTTTTTCTTTCATGAATTTATTGGAAAACAAAGAGCGAGGACCCTGCCCCGGACAGTCTCAGGGACGCCGCTAGCGTCACGGCAGGACAGGAGTACAGGGCAGAGCTGTCAGGTGACAGTCAGCGTTTCTCAGCGTCTCCTCCGCTACGAGACCCAGTCCCCAGAAGTCGTCTGCTTCACTCTTTGTGTTCAGTGCCCGTGAATGTCACCTCCCCGATGCTCATTGAAACGCCCGCACCTCCACGTCCGATTATCAGCCTGTACGTTTTGAAAGATGAAGAAATGCATTCCCTTAACGCTACCTTGTACATCTGTGGACTTTCGGGAGTTTTGCTTCTGAGGTTACTACATTCTTTTCAATTTTCCTCCACGTCCGATTATCAGCCTGTACGTTTTGAAAGATGAAGAAATGCATTCCCTTAACGCCACCTTGTACATCTGTGGACTTTCGGGAGTTTTGCTTCTGAGGTTACTACATTCTTTTCAATTTTTTTTATCGTGATAAAGTACAAAATTTGCCATCTTAACCATTTTTAAAGTGTACAGTTCGGTAGTATTAAGTACATTCATAATGTCGTGTGACAGTTACCAGCATCTGTCCCGGTAACTCCTTTCATTTTGTACGACTGAGACTCTCTACCCTTTAAACTAACGCGCCAGTTCCCTCTGTCCCTGCTCCCTGGCACCCACCATTCTATTTTCTGTCCCGATGGGTGGAATCATACAGTATTTGTTTTTTTGTGCCTGGCATTTTGCTTAGCACAATGTCCTCAAGGTTCATCCATGCTATACCATGTGTCAGAATTTCCTTTTTAAGGCTGAATAGTATTTCATTTTATGGATAGACCACATATTGCCTATTCATTCATCTGTCAATGACACTTGGCTAGCTTCCACATTTTAGCTATTGTGAATAATGCTGCTTTGAACGTGGGTGTACAAATATGTCTTTGACACCCTGCTTTCAATTCTTGTGGACATATACCCAGAAGTGGGATTGGTGGATCATGTAGCAACTCTATTTTTAGTTTTTTGAGGAACTGCTGTACTGTTTGCCACAGCAGCTGCACCATTTTATGTTCCCACTGGTGGTGCACAAGGCTCCCATTGCGCCACATCCCCACCAACACTTACTTTGTTGTTGCTTCCCTGGTTCTTTATAGTAGCCAGCCTAATGGGTTTGAAGTGATATCACATTGCGGTTTAGATTTGCATTTTTCTAGTGATTATTGATGTTGAGCATCTTTTCATGTGCTTGTTGGCCATTTATATATCATCTCTGGAGAAATATTTTTCCAAGTCCTTTGCCCATTTTTTAATTGGGTTGTTTGTTTTGTTGTTGTTGACGTACAGTTCTCTGTATATTCTGGATATTAATCCCTTATATGATTTGTAAAGATTTTCCACCATTTTGTGGATTGCCTTTTTCCTATCTTGAGAGTGTCTTTTGAGGCACAAATTTTTAAATTTTGATGGAGTCCAAATTGTCTATTTTTCTTTAGTTGCCTGTGCCTTTGGTGTCATATCCAAGAAATCGTAGTCAAAGCTGATGTCATAAAGATTTTACCTTATATTTTCTTCTGAGAGTTTGAAATTTTTATGTCTTAAGTGTAGGTCTTCGATCAACTTTAATTTGTGTATATGTAGGTAAGGGTCCAACTTCATTCTTTTGCATGTGGATATAGTTTTCCCAGCACTATTTGTTGAAAAGACTGTCCTCTCTTCATTAAATGATCTTGGCACCCTTGTTAAAAATCATCTGACCATACCTTGGTCTTTTTCTTTAAGACTGTTTTGGCTATTTGGGTTCCCTTGAGATTCCATATGAATTTTACACCGGGTTTTTCTATTTCTGCAAAAAAAAAATCATTGGAATTTTGATAAGGATTGCACTGAATCAGCAGATTGCTTTGGGTAATACTGACCTCTTAACAATATTAAGTTTTCCAATGCATGTACATAGTATGTCTTATATCTTCTTCAATTTCTTTCAGCAGTGTTTTCTAGTTTTCAGTTCACATGTCTTTCATCTCTTTGGTTAAGTTACTTCCTAAGTATTTTATGCTTTTTGATGCTATTGAAAATGGGGTTTTTTTTGTAATTTATTTTTTACATTGCTCATTGTTAGCATATAAAACTGCAACTGATTTTTGTGTATTGATGTTGTATCCTGGTACTTTGCTAAATTTATTTATTAGTTCTGACAGTTTTTGTGGAATCTTTAAGGCTACCTACATGTAAAATCATATCATCTGCAAACAGAGATAATTTTAATTCTTCTTTTTCACTTTAAATGCCTTTTATTTCTTTTTCTTGCCTAAATGCTCAAGCTAAAACTTTTACTATTATGTTAAACAGAAGTGGCAAAAGCAGGCATCCTTGCTGTGATGATTCATTTTAGGAGTCGATTTGACTACATTAGGGAATACCTAGAAATTTGGTAAAACATTATTTGGGGGTATGTCTATGAGGGTGTTTCCAGAGGAGATTAGCGTGTGAACCTGAGTAGACTGGTTGGGAAAGATCCACCCTCATTTCGGGTAGCCATGATCCAGTCTGCTGGGGTCCAAGAGAGAACAAAAACAAAGGAAAAGGAAAATCTCTCTCTCTTTCCACTGAAGCTGGGATACACTTTTCTGTCCATAGATATCAGAACTCGAAACACTTCAGCCTTTGGGTTCTAGAAGTTATACTGGTGGCACCTCTGTGCTCTCAGTCCTTTGGCTTGGGACTGAGAATTACACCACTAGCTTCCCTGGTTCTGAGGCTTTCAGTCTTGGACTGAGCCATGCTACCAGCATCCAGTTTGAAGATGGCCTATAGTGGGACTTCTCAGCATTCATGATCACATAGGCCAATTCCCCTAATAATTCCCCTCATATATTTATATACATGTCCTATTGGCTCTGTATCTCTGGAGAACCCTCACTAATATACTTGCCTTGTTCCTTATCTGGAGGAAAATCTTTTGGTCTTTCACCATTGACTATGATATTTGCTATGGGTTTTTCATATATGGCTTTTATTATGTTGAGGTAATTTCCTCTTATTTCTAGTTTATTGAGTGTTCTTATTATAAAATATTGTTGAATTTTGTTAAATGGGTTTTCTTTAATCAATTGAGATGACCATGTGTTTTCATTCCTTCATTATATTAATATGGTGTATTACAATGATGGATTTTTGTCTGTTAAAACATTCTTTCATTTCAGGAATAAATCCCACTTGGTCATCTTGTGTAATCTTCTTAATGTACTGCTGAATTCAGTTTGCTAGTATTTTGTTGAAGATTTTTGCATAAGTGTTCATCGGGAATATTGGTCCGTAATTTTCTTGTAGTTTCTCTGTCTGGTTTTGGTATCAGGGTAATGCTGGCCTCATTGAATGAGTTAGTATGTGTTTCCTCTTCTTAAATTTCTTTTTATTTTTTATTTTATTTATTTATTTATTTTTTTTTGTCTTTTTGTCTTTTTCCGTGTCCGGCAATGGATCGCAACCCTCAGTGTTGCCCCCGTACCGGACCGGGGACCGGCAACGGGATCGCAACCCTCGGCGTTGCTCCCGCGCCTCGCTCAGCCAGTGAGTGGGAACCGGTCTGTATGTGGGATCCGAACCCTCGGGCGGGAGCGCTGCCGCGCTTCCCAAGTGGCGCACTATCCAGTGCACCACCGGGCCGGCCCTTAAATTTCTTTTTAAATGAAGTACAACATGACCCTCCACTTAAATTTTTCAGAAAAGTTGAGAAGGATAGGTGTTAGATCTTCTTTAAATGTTTGATAGGATTCACCAGTGAAAGATTCATCAGGTCCAGGCTTTTCTTTGGAAATTTTTGATTACTGACTCAATCTGTCTACAAATTACAGTTCTATTCAGATTTTCTGTTTCTTTGTGATTTAGTCTTGGTAGGCCTTATGTTTCTAGGAATTTGTCCATTTCATCTAGTTTATCCAATTTGTTGGCATATCATTGTTCATAGGACTGTCTTGTAGTTCTTTTTATTTCTGTAGAATCAGTAGTAATGTCTCCACCTTCATTTCTGTTTCAGTAATTTTAATCTTTTTTTTCTTGGTACATCTAACTAAAAGTTTGTCCTTTTGGTTGATATTTATGAAGAACTAACTTTTGTTTTTATTGATTTTCTTCATTGTTTTTCTATTCTCTATGTCATTTATCTCAGTCTTAATTTTTATTATATTCTCCCTTCTGCTAGCTTGGGGTTTAATTTGTTCTTTTTCTAGTTCCTTAAGTTGCAAAGTTAGGTTTTTGATTTGAAATTTTCTTATTTTTTTAATGTGTGTTGATAGCTATAAGTTTCTCCTTTAGCACTGCTTTTGCTGCATCCCTTAAGTTTTAGTATGTTGTGTTTTTGTTTTCATTCATTTTTAAGTATTTTCTAATTTCCTGTGTGATTTCTTCTCTGACCCATTGGTTGTTTCAGAGTATGTTGTTTAATTTCTACGAATTTGTGAATTTTCCAGTTTTACTTCTGTTATTGATTTCTAACTTCATCCCATTGTGGTCTGAGATGATATATTGTATATTTATCTTTTTAAATCTATTGAGACTTAGTCTTTAGTCTAACATATGGTCTATCCTGGAGAATGTCTCATATGCACTTGAAAAGAATGTGTATGCTGTTGTTGGGTAGACTGTTCTGTCTGTGTCTGTTAGATCTAGTTGATTCACTGTGTTGTTTCAGTCCTTTATTTCTTTATTTGACTTCTGTCTACTTATACCATCCAATATTGAGAGGGAGTACTGACATTCCAACTGTTATTGTAGAACTATCTATTTCTCCCTTCAATTCTGTCATTTTTTTGCTTCATATATTTTTATGGTCTGACATTAGGTATGTAAATGTTTATAATTCTTATATATTCTCAACATATTGAACCTTTTATTAATATATAATGTCCTTCTTTGTTTCTTGTAACCTTTTGGATTTAAGGTCTATTTTGTCTAATATTAATATAGCCACTCTGTTCTCTTTTGGTTACTATTTGGATTATCTTTTTCCATCCTTTCACTGTCAATGTATTTGTGTCTTTGGATCTAAAATGAATCTCTTGTAGACAACATATAGTTGGAAAATTTTTAAAATCTAGACTGCCAACATCTATATTTTGATTAGAACATTTAGTCCACTTACATTTAAAGTAATTACTAAAAATAATAAAGTATTTACTGATAAGAAGGGACTTCTGTCATTTTTCTATTTTTTTATATGCTTCATAGCTTTTTCTGTCCTTCATTTCCTGCATTACTGTCTTCTTTTGGGTTTAGCTGATTTTTTGTAGTGAAACACCCTTTCTCCATTCTTTTCCTCTCTCATGTTCTTTTCCCTTTTCTTTTTTTCCCCTTTTTTTTGTCTTTTTTCGTGTCCGGCAACAGATCGCAACCCTCAGTGTCGCGCCCGCACCAGACCGGGACCGGCAACGGGATCGCAACCCTCGGCGTCGCGCCCGCACCTCGCTCAGCCAGTGAGCGGGAACCGGTCTGTACGTGGGATCCGAACCCTCGGCGGGAGCACCGCCGCGCTCCCAAGCGGCGCACTGTAGCAGTGCGCCACGGGGCCAGCCCTTTTACATATATTCTATGGCTGTTTTCTTTGTGGTTACCATGGGGATTACATTTAACATCCTAAAGTTATACCACTCTAACTTGAACTTATACTGGATTAACTCTGCTGATTTAACAGCTTCATCCCTACCCCTTTTGATTGTCGATTTCATAAAATTACATCTTTAGGCATTGTGTGCCCCAAAACATAAACTAATAGTTGTTTGAAATGCATTAGCCTCTTTTTTTTATATACACATTGTTTTATTTTAATTGTTTCCTTATATGACTGTCCCTTCCTCTCCTGTGATGGTTAATTTTAGGTGTCAGCTTGACTAGATTAAGGAATACATTGCATTAGTCTCTTGAAGTATCCAGGAAGTAAAACACAGAGTTATAAACCAAAGTTACTATAATATTAGCTTTTAGATTGATAATTGTTTTTGATGTATTTGTCTCTTAAATCATGTAGGAAACAAAAAGTAGAGCTACAAAGCATTTTACAATAATACTATATTTTATATTGCTCTAGTATCTACCTTTATTGAGATCTGTATCTCCTCATATGGCTTTGAGTTACTGAGTGGTGTTCTTGCAGGACTCCCTTGAACACTTCTTGCAGGGCAGGGTTAATGATAATGAACTCCCTGAACTTTTGTTTCTGAGAATGTCTTAATTTCTCCCTCACTTTTGAAGAACAGTTTTGTTGGATATAGGATTCTTGATTGACAGTTTTTTACTTACAGCACTTTAAATATATTCACCCACTGCTTTCTGACCTCCAAACTTTCTGATGAGAAGTCTGAAGATAGTCTTATTAAGGATCCTTTGTATGTGACAAGTTGCTTCTCTATGCTGCTTTCAAGATTCTGTCTCTGGGTTTTGAAAATTTGACTATAATGTCTTGGTATGATTCTCTTTGAGTTCATCTTACCTGTAGTTTGTTGAGCTTCTTGGATGCTTACATGCATGTCTTTCATCAAGTTTGGGAAGTTTTCAGCCCTTATTTCTTCATATATTCTCTCTGCCCTTTCTTTCTCTATTCTCTTTCTGGAACTCCCACAATGCTTATTTTGGTCTGCTTGATGATGTCCCATAAGTCCTTTAGGCTTTGTTCACTTTTCTTCAATCTTTTTTCTTTCTGTTCCTCAGAGACAATTATTTTAATTGTCCTATCTTCAAGTTTCCTGATTCTTCTGCTGGCTCAAATCTGTTTTTTAATTCCTCCAGTGAATTTATTTCATTTATTTTAATTTTCTGCTTCAGAATATCTTTTAGGTTTCTTTTAGGTTTTCTATCTCTTTAATGATAGTGCTATTTTGCTCAAATATCATTTTCTTGACATTCCTCCAGTGAATTTATTTCATTTATTTTAATTTTCTGCTTCAGAATATCTTTTAGGTTTTCTATCTCTTTAATGATAGTGCTATTTTGCTCAAATATCATTTTCTTGATATTCTCCACATCTTTTAGTTCTTTGAGAACCTTTAAGACAATTATTTTTGTCTTTGTTGAGTACATTTGCCATTAGTTCTTTTTCAGTGACAGTTTCTGTTGACATTGATTTATTTCTTTCCTTTGAGCCATATTTTTCTCTTTCTTTGCATTTCTTTTGATTTTTTTGTTGTTGAGAACCAATCATTTTCTAAAAATAGTTAAGAGATTTTATTCTAATAGTTATAATTACAGTTCCTGTTTGCTGCAATGAAAACTGAAAGCAAGAGGCGGGGGAGGGGAGTGTTTGTGTTCACTTCTGTTTCCAGAACTGACTGGACAGCAAGTCCAGTCCTTCACAGAGCCCATCTTTGCTGCTGGAACGAATGCACCAGTTCCTGTGCCACAGACAGTGCAGCCCTAGCTTGCCTGTGGTTTTGGACACATTCATGGTATGGGGGAGGTCCTGCTTATTGGAAAACTCAAGGAGGACCACATCCCAAGCTTATCCTTGGCCAGCATCCTCATGAGCTCCTCCTGGGCCTCATCCACACTCTGTCCATCATTGCTGCCCACCACAAAGATCAAAGCTTGTGGGTTCTGGAAGTATTGGCACCAGAGGCTGGATATGGTCCTGGCTGCCCACATCCCAGATGGTGAAGCTAATGTTCTTGTATTCTGAAGTCTCCATGTTGAACCCTATGTTGGGAATGGTAGTTACAATTTCACTGAGCTCCAGTTTGTATAGAATTATCATTTTTCCTGCAGCATCCAGGCTGACATTTGTTTTTTGCCCTAAAGGCTCTTGAAAAGGTTCACAAAGATATCCCTTTGCTTGTGGACAGGTAGAAGCAACATCAGCCAGAGAAACCTGGGTGGCAGCTGCTCCAAGCCAGGCATTGGTTTTGCTCACACTGAAAACTGGTCATTTGAATCTAATAATGTGGTGACTCTGGAATCAAATTCTCCCTTCTCCAGGTTATGATGACTTTTGTTTTTGTTTTTGGATTGCTGTAGGCTGTCTCTGTGTTGAGAATCAGCCTTAGGTGTAAACTTAAAGTCTTCTCAGGTCTTTTCTGAGCCTGTGCCTTTCCCTGGGCATGCATGGTCACTTTCTAATTTTCCCCCATGTATAAGTTGTTTTTGAATATCCTAGTCTCCAATGTCTGGCTCCCAAAAGGGGAAAAAGAGAAAGATGGAAGTGGAAAGAAGGGGTGCCAGCCCTTTAAATCCCCTGGAAATCACTTCAGCTGGAGGTGAGGGGCTTGCAACCATGGCCCCCCACCTCTTTTTCTGCACCTCTGTGATCAGAAGCACAATTGGCAGAGCATAGATCCCCAATATTTGGAGGAGAAGGTCCTCTTTGGCCACCCTGGCTTTCATAAGCTGTGTGAAAACTGCTCCAGAAACACGTGAATAACTCCCTGCTATGGGCTAGGGATAAAAGCTTAAACTGACTATAATTAACCACATTTTACCACCCAAAACTTCCCCTGGAAGTTGTAAGCCTTCAATAGACTCCAGAGTTTCAAAATAGTCGTGTCAGGCAGATATCCGACGCTTCCTGCTCTGCCGTCTTCCCAGCATCCTCCCTCCCTCCCTTTTCTTTCTCTTTTTTGTTGGGTCCTTTAAACTGAACAGGACCTTTAGGCCCTAAGTGTCCAGCACTGAGCTGCTGCCTGTCAAAGAGGAGAGTCTGAGTTTCAGATTCTCTGTGCCCAAGAATGCCAGGTAGACCCTGTTACCATGGAACAGATTCTTTACCAACATTCCTACCCCACTGCATCGAAGCAGGTGCACCTGTATGAGCAGATGGCGTCCTCGACCTCGGGGCAGGCGTCTCCAGTCTGTCTACTGCTCTTCGTTTTCTCCTCCCCTTCATGCCAGATTTAGCACCCTGTTTTCTTTTATTTCAGGAATAATTCCGATTTCTAAGATTAAAATATTAAGTAGGATGCCTTTTAGGATATCTTCTTATTTTTGTTTCTGCAGCAAAAGTGATTCATTGAATTTTGTTTAATAGCTTTCTTTTAATAACTGTCCACATAATTAAAGGTTAAAATGCAGATAAAATTACTTTGTAAGATGTAAGTGTTAAATGTAGAAATGAGAGGATCTTTTCTCTGAACTTCAAGGTTTTACATATTAGTAACTTTTAGATTATAACCTTTCCTATGAAACAGCGTTCCCTGTGACTGAAGGTCCTAATTTGAATGGATGCTTTAGTTTGTTTTTTTCTAAAGTGTTAGAATGAGTTGATTATCCCAAAGACCTATCCCAAGTGAACTCGGAACAAACCTCTAGCACAAGGCAACTCCTGGAGCCCAAATCCGGATTGTGCTGGGTAGTAACTCTAGGTCTTTCTCTCTGATCTTTCCTCAAATAACAAAACAGCAGACACTCTGCCATCCTCTTGAATTGAAGTTATGTAAACAAAGCCAGTGTAGTTATAGAATACTAAATAGTTCAAGGTGAATAATACCTCCCAGGTACTGAAGTCTTGGTCTTTTGAAAGCCTCCCAGTTATATTGCCCTAAACTTGAAAGTAACCAAAGAAAGAAGAAATAACTCAAAGTCCTGTACTAAAACTAGGCCCTTACAGACTCTCAAAGTTTCATTTAAGGCTCTATTGAGCACATACTTCTCAACAGTTTTTCTGGATGTTTGCTCAACCTGCACTAAATTCTGGGGGCCAAACCACAGGTAGGGACTGGGTGGAGGCAGATGAACTAAAACTTCAGCAAGAGGTGTCAGAGCCCCAAACTCACACACTGAGGTGGCATCACGCTTGGTCAATTGTCCTGTGCACACAAAGAGTAACTGTGTCTGCACGTACCCAAACCCACTTGGAATCATGTTGTCAAAAGAAGCAGCCAAAACCAGATTGGTTTTCTGTCAGAAAAAGTCAGACAGGGCCGGCCCGGTGGCGCACTGGATAAGTGCGCCGCTTGAGAAGCGCGGCGGCGCTCCCGCCCGAGGGTTCGGATCCCACATACAGACCGGTTCCCGCTCACTGGCTGAGCGAGGCGCGGGAGCAACACCGAGGGTTGCGATCCCGTTGCCGGTCCCCGGTCCGGTACGGGGGCAACACTGAGGGTTGCGATCCGTTGCCGGACACGGAAAAAGATAAAAGACAAAAAAAAAAAAAGTCAGACAATTTTTCAGTTCAAATTACTGCATTAATACACAATTCAATGAATATAATAAAAATGACTGCGAAATAAATTAAGGAATGCTTCCTGTAAGAGAAATAATAAACAGTCCAGATTATAGTACAGATCTAATGTAATTAACTTACCTTGTAAATAATGAAAAAGACAAATAACTACTTCAGTCTGCTTAATTTATAATAATGCAAAATATTAACTAAAGTGATTGAATTAGAAATATGACAAAATGGTATTCCTCCCATGTGTGCATGTACAGAGCTCTGGTGCTGGGCTCTGGGAATCGTCAAAGTCTGCCCTTCAGAAGTTAGAAAGTGACTCACTCAGATACAGAGTGGGCACATGTTAGAGACGGATTTAACTCGTCAGTGAGGGAACCCAGAGGAGGGGACACCTGGTTCAGAGGGTTCGCAAGACTGAGCTCACACAGTCACTGAAGGAAGGAGAGGGGGTTCCGGCTTCTAGATACAAAAGTGGTTGATATCCTACAGGGCAATAAAATTGTAACTTTTGGGGTTGTCTTTTCTATTGAACAGAAATCATGTACATCTCTGCTGGACAAAAATCTGTAAGTTAACACAGAACTTCACAGAGCACTTGCCCTGATCAATAGGAAATAATACGTCAAGCATTAAACTTAGCCTGTCAGATGTGACACAGAAAACCAGGCGATCACTCTTTTGCTTTATTTCCAAGTTTTGGACAGTCTTTCAACGGGACTAATCAAATAAAAGTCAAATATAAAAGTCAAAAATAAAAATGAGAGTCAAGTCCACTAATACTTCTGAGAGTCAAGTCCAGCTTTCCCACTTCAGCTGGTGTCCATAAGTACCTGATGTCGGTGTCCTCAGGAGGCCGCACATGCCTTCGCTTGGCCGCCTGAGGACTGCAGAGTTATAATGAGACCGTCACCAGCGCTGCTGATGCTCTGCACTGAGAACCCTCCGAGGTATTATCTCCAGGTTAAAGAGGAGACAACTGGCCCAAGTCTGCGCAAGTCCTGGCTGCTGGCGTCGGGAGCAGACCCAGGGCTGTGTGGCCACCCACCCCGCTGACGTGGGCATCGGGAGATGGATTTCGGTTCTCAACATATTCACTCGATGGCTCCTATTAGAAACTTAACCAAACGAAACCTGGTCAGCATCCTCCAAATTGGTTTTGAGTACGGAGGCATCATCTGTAGCCTATTTATCACTTTCCTGGTCTCGTCAAAGTGGATAAAGCCTGTTTTTATGGGAAAAGCGGACCCTGTGCTGCTGTGTTCCTGGTGCTCCTTGGCTGGTTGGTGGCTGTCACGTCGCCAGTGTGAGTGAGCTTGGTGCTGGGAGGCTAAGGCCGTGGCGGTGGGTGTCGGGGCGGAGACTGCGAGTGTGGACGGGGAAGATGAAGGAAACGCACCTGCACTCCCAGGAGGTGGCCAGCTCTGAACCGCCCTGTGTGGCAGGCCTGAGTCTGGTCTGAGGGGATGCGGGCGTCCCTCTGTGGGGGCTGGTGCTGTGGAGGCAGGACTTAACCCTCTTGGGGGTCTGTGCAGGAGGGGTTTGGTCTGGACCCGCAGGATCAGGCCCAGGGGTCAGGCAGAGGCTCTACCTCAGTGAGAAAGAACTCGCGGGAGGGAAGAAGACGGGGTGCCTGGGCCCCCAGGAGCCTTTCGGGGTGGGAGTGAGGCTTCTCCTCTGCCAATGACCCTGCTCAATGACAATCTAAGCCTCGCACAGCTGGCCAGGATGGTGTGGGTGGGGACTGACGGACCTGCAACCCCCCAGTGCCCAGCACGGTGCCTGGGGCATTGCAGGCACTTGGTAAATAGAGGCTGAATACGTGAGAGAACCAGTGAAAGGCTGCCCAGAACCTGACGTGGGCCAGCAGGTGCAGCTGAGTTCTTCATGCGTGGCCAGCTCACTGTGATAGTGCAAAGCTAGACCTCTTTCAAACAGCCCTATGTGCTCCTGAGAAGGGAGCGGCAGAGAACACTTTGCTCCATGCGGGCTGCCTCAAGAACAACGGCCACCTGCTCTGCTGGCCAAAAAAAAGCAAGCAGCATGGTGAGCATGGAAATCACCCTGGTGTTGGAGACTCTGTGCTCGTGGATCTGCAGAGGGAGCCCATGACTTCTCTCCTGCCCAACATTCTGTACGAGGTCTGTGGCCCAGGCTCGCTCTCTGAGCATGGAATTCCACCACCTGGCCATGACCAGAATGGAGGTGAGGCACTGGCGGGGCTAAGGACCCACCACTTGAATGCTTGATGACAATGCTTTCTCAGGTGCTGGGAATAGCAAGCCCAGTGCTCAAGAGCTTGGGCTATGAAGTCAGATCAGCCTCCGTCTGAACTTGCCTTCATCAGTTACTGCGTGGATATCACCTTGGACAAGTATTTTCTCATCTGTAAAATGGCGCAGAACTGCAGAACCTACCTCATGAGGCTGTTATGGCATAAGATGGCATCGAGATTTCAGAACACTTGGTTAAGTGCCTAACACACTGAGCACAATAAATTTAGATGCCGTTATTTATGCTGTGATTAAGTTGCGGTAACAAAAACTTTGATCATTGGTAGAGAAAAATAAGTTAATATTGAAAACTTAGGATTTTATGGCTTTCCTCTGGCAATGAGTTAGGATATTTGAGAATTCCATTCTATCAAACATCTGAGCTGTGAAGAGCCAACTCGCTCTTCACTGAGAACACGAGTGTCTGAGCTCTAGGGGACTGCGGGTGGGATCTGTTTTCACAGACACAGTATCAGCCCCCTCCTGCTGTCACTTCAGGATCAGGGCCTCAGGTCCCAGTTAAAACTACCCAGGCACCACATCCTCATCTAGAAAGACTTTCCTGCCTCGTAGGCTGGGCAAGACACCCCTCCTCTGGCCCTGATGGACTTTATCATAATTGACTTTTATGGGTGTGTCTAGCTCCAGAATATGACCCTTAGTTCCGGAATACAGAACCTTCTCAAATACATTACCCGGCATTTCCCCACAGAAACAATGTCACATACCAGTGACTCTCAAACCTGGCTGCACGTTAAAAGTTCTAGTGCCTGGGCCCCACCCAGACCAGTGAAATCTTTGGGGTTGGAGCACAGGCCTGTCTGCCTTGTAGACACTCTCTACTGCTTCTAAAGACAGCTGTGATTAGAACCACGGTGATCAACCACGACTGTTACCCTCATCCTACCATCTGCCTGTACTGTGGTAGGAGAAACTGCCCATGTGGGAATTAGAACACCTGCCTTCAGTTAAGAGAGGGCACCTTACCTCTCACCTGAATTGCCTTATCTTTAAGTAGGGTGTTGGGCTGGGGCACGGACCTTTCAAGCCCATTGTGCAAACTGGGTCACAGACCCCTCGTGTAAGTCGCGAGCTAGGTTAATTGAAAAAAGGTCCTGGGAGCAGCCGGCAAGGTTGACATGCTCCATTCTGACACGAGCTCAGCCCTCAGTTTCCTCAGCAGCAGCAGCAGTAGCGGCAGCAGCTTATAGCAGCCTCTAGCAGATCCAGTAGCAGCAGTGGTCTGATGGCTTCCCAGGGGTGGCCTGAGGGCCCTGGCAGCAACAGCCTCCAGCAGCAGTAGCAGCCCCCTCATGGCCCCCCTGGGGCATCCTGGGGGTGGGGGGAACTGTGGATCAGAGCTGCTTGTCCTTTATTCTTAAGTCCAATAACCCAGGAACACTGGGGTGCCCAAGTGCATCCACATCAGACAATAGCCAAGGAACACCCGGGCACAGGTGTGTAGCTAACATATTCACAAACTAGGTCATGCTCAGCAAGATTGTGAACACCCAAAGGAGCCTGACCATTTTCTTTCACTTTCCTTACATGGGGATATGGTGATCTCCACCTCGTGGAGGTGTTAGGGTTAAAAGTGATTAAATGAAAGTGGCTGAGCAAATTGTCAATCCGGTATGACCACAATGAAGCAGTAACACCCTATCACTGTATTTTTAGTGGTAAAATGCAAATCCTAATGATCAGAGAAAAGAGCAAAGAAGTTTGGTTCTGTAAGTTATGGTCTCTTCAGACTCAGGGATGGTGGGGATTGGAACAGAGACAGGCTGGGTCACATGGTGCCCAGTGCAGGCTGAGTTTGGCTCTCCTGTAAGTGGATGTTCTTTAAATGTTTTTTCAACACTCCCTCAGAAGAGGCTGGGTGCCAGGTGGGCGGATGAGAAGAAACAGGCTCTTCTATTAGCTCCACATAATTTTAATCCTGGCTTTATCTAACACTGACACTCTTAGTCAATGTATTCATCCATCAATAGATAAACCAATTGGAAAAAATCCTCCTCTGAGATGAATTATTGAAAATTCTCAACATCCACGGAAGTAGAGAGAGTAACATAACGGATCCTCACCAGCTTCGGTGGTTATCAAAATCCTGCTGTTTTTAATTTGAGATGTATTTCTAACTACTTTACTTTTTATGTTTCTATAACAACTATAGAAATATTTAATATTTAATATTTGCTTTGACCAATTAGGTACTATATGCATATTTTTAGTTCAGGGAAGTATAAAATATCTCAGGATAAAATTAAATAAAATTGAAATATGAAAATTATTTAAGGAGATACAGGAGCAAAAGTTTTGAGGACCAGTTGTTAAGGAAACAGCAGCTAGCTAAGCATAAAACTTGACCAGTTGGAAACTGGGACAAGTTTTGTGCTTTTCTGGCTCATGTAAATGCTACACGTTGATTATGAGCCAGTCTTTTGGGAGTGGAGAAGGTGAGACTGGGTTAGAAACCCTCCAACCGCAGGTCTGTGAGCCAGGTAATAGGGAAAAAAAGGTTCTGGGAGCCGTGGGTATAGAAAAATGAACGGGTTTTATTCAGATCTAGGAGCAACTGTCCTAGTGGCTTCTCTGAGAGTTGTGAGAAGCACTGCATCAGAGCTGTTGGCCTTTTATACTCAAGTCCACAACCCTGGAAACCATATGCACTTTACATTAAGTAGTAACAAGGAACACCTGAGGATATTTGCAGCAAATGCTCAGCCTTTCTGAGGATATCAGACTAAACTGTTTGCCTCCAAGCGTGAAAGAGCAGCAGGTATAATTAATAGATGGTAAATCCTGGGAAAACTTTTATGTTTATTTCTCAGACACTGAGAAACTGGACGACTCTACTGACTCAATAACAAATCCTTTCAAAAGTCAGGTGATTTCCAGTTCTTTACTTTCAATAAAATTGGAAGAATTATTAGATGGTAGAGCATTAGAATTTTTGATTATAGGTAACTATGAAACACTTTGACATATAATTTGAAAGAAATTTAAAGAATTAAGTGGTATTAATATAACAAAACTCTTTTCCTTATGTTGTAGGTCGGGGACTACACCAATTGTCTGGCGGGGGCTATTGTCAGACTCCTGCCGTCGTAGCCAATTGTATTGTTAAAGCAATTCATAACTAAAGCCAAAATGTTTCATTATTTTAGTTATACTAAGTTTTCCATTTGTACTGTCAGGGCTAGGGCTCAGACCCTTCAAACCATTTGTACAGACTGGGTCACCAGTCCCCTCACATACCCGGCTGGGTCACCAGACCCCTCACATGCAGGTCCACACTAGGTAATTGGAAAAGATCCTGGGAGCCATTGGCAGACGACATGAGCTCAGTCCTCAGTTTCCCTGGCAGTGGCAGCAGCAGCAGCAGTGGTGGTGGCCTCCAGGACCATCCCGGGGCTCTGAGAACAACAACAGCTTGTGGCAACAGCCTCTAGCAGTGGTGGCCTCCCTGTAGCACCCCACAGGGCATCCTGGGGGTGGGGGTCATTGTGGATCAGACCCATTTGTCGTTTATACTTAAGTCCATAACCCAGGACACCTGGGCGCACATGCGCAATTACATTAGACAATAACCAAAGAACACCTGGGCGCACGTGCATATTTCATCAAATGCTCGGCAAGATTCTGAACACCTGAGGGGCCCTGACCATTTTCCTATATTTTCTCTACATATGTGAACAAGGTTTCTCAGCAATTATATTAATAAAATTGAAAAACCAGAATAGAATTGTCTAACACTGACACTCTTAGTCAATGTATTCATCCATCAATAGATAAACCAATTGGAAAAAATCCTCCTCTGAGATGAATTATTGAAAATTCTCAACATCCACGGAAGTAGAGAGAGTAACATAACGGATCCTCACCAGCTTCGGTGGTTATCAAAATCCTGCTGTTTTTAATTTGAGATGTATTTCTAACTACTTTACTTTTTATGTTTCTATAACAACTATAGAAATATTTAATATTTAATATTTGCTTTGACCAATTAGGTACTATATGCATATTTTTAGTTCAGGGAAGTATAAAATATCTCAGGATAAAATTAAATAAAATTGAAATATGAAAATTATTTAAGGAGATACAGGAGCAAAAGTTTTGAGGACCAGTTGTTAAGGAAACAGCAGCTAGCTAAGCATAAAACTTGACCAGTTGGAAACTGGGACAAGTTTTGTGCTTTTCTGGCTCATGTAAATGCTACACGTTGATTATGAGCCAGTCTTTTGGGAGTGGAGAAGGTGAAAAAGTCAGATCTGGTTTCTGAAGTATCATTTGGGTTTCTGAGAAATGCTGGCTGCAATTCCGGGGTCTGGAGCAGGGTCCAGCTGCTGCATTTATTGGTAAATTCCCATGTGGAGATTTCAGTGCAGGTGAGTGACCACCTGGGACAAGCCCTCCGGGGGGGTGGGCCTGACAGGATCCTGCACAGAGGGAGGGGAGAGGCTTGCCTCAGGACCATGTCACATCAACACCTATGGACCATCCAGAGGATTTAGCCAGATCCTGTCTTTATTGAAAATGTTGATATTTTGTTCATCATGGATTTTTTGTATTAAATTTTTTAAAATACTGAATTATTTTTTTTTCTGAGGTTTTTGATGCCTCCTTAAATGTGGCGCTCCAGACAAGCACCCCTCACCCTGGGCCACCTGCTGAGCCAGGCCATTTCTGGACTTGCTCTGAGAGCTCTTTCTTTTCGGTCTCCAGGTGGGCACCTGGGTCTACATTTACAGCAGACTCTGTGTGTGCTTCTCTGGGCAGGTTATCTGGAAGTCATGGATGGTTCTCTCCACCTGGAACAAGACATTACCTTCCCAAGAGAATTGAGGAGACAGAGACTTCCTGCTGGACAAGCAACAGCTCAGCGAGTACCAGGTTGGCAACAGAGAGGGAGCTCTGAGGGTGTGCGCGGCACAGCTCTGAGCTGTCTTGGGCACCTGTGCACATGAGTGGCTGCTCCTTCCTCCCTCTTTGAAGAAAACCCTTTGTTTCCAGCCTAGAGGCCCTGGTGGGAGACATCAGGGCTGCTGGCTGTGGTTCGCAGCAACCCAGTGGGAGCTGATCTGTAGGCTACAGTGGCCTGAAAAGGCCCAGGCTGCCAAGGGCCTCATCTGTGGCCAACAGGGGTTACACTCCAATGGCCACATGGTCAGGGGTGTCTCCAAGAGAGGAATCAGAGAAGAATGTGCTGGTCTATCTGCTCTGCAGGCATCTTTCAGGACCTGTTATGTATCAGGAACAGCTTTGGGCCAAGGATATGACATGAATGACACGGCCTGCTCTGGTGGCATGGCGTGGCCAGTGCTGCGAGGAGGCAGCAGCACAGGAGGCCACTCCTGCAGGAAGCCAGAGTTCCCCAGGGAGACCAGGACACCCAAGCAGCAGCAAGAGTGGGTCTACAGCAGCCTCTCCACACTGTCAGGGGCTGTGTTAGGGGACGTGTCCTGACTCAGGAGGTCCGCACGCCCAGGAGGCCACACCTCTAACGAGCTCCCGCATGCTGCTCCTGCTGCAGGGGTGGGGAGTGCGTGGGGCGCAGGCAGGTGGAGGTGGAGGCAGCACCCATGCACTGAACACAGTCAGAAGGGTGGAGAAGCAAGTGTCACTAACAGGAAAAGTGGTGGGAAGAAGCACTAAGTCCTGCCACCGTTCCTGGGGCACGGGCTATCTGACTACCCAGACTCGCAGCTGTGCTGTCCCTACACTGGCCACCCATTGGTGACACCCATCCTGGTCCCCCATGGCCTCTCCTTGAAACGGTCAGATCCACAGTTGTTCAGAAGACACCAGCAAGCTGAGTCCTGGATGCACATTCACCTGCAGCTTTCGGACAGAGGCACAGCCTTGCCAACAGAGGACGTTATCAAGCTTGGTAAGTGCCCACTGGAGGGAGAGTGGCAAATGCACCTGTAGGGTCTTACAGGGCCTGAAAGTGTAGCTGTCTTCCTGGTAGTCCAGGGTCTCTGGGTCTGTGACTTACTCTAGTCTAGAAGTTGGTTGAAGGGCCATGGCTCTTTCATGGTTCTTTAAGTTGGGCCTATATTCAGCAGGTTTGACAAAGATTTTAGCTATTCCTGCAAATCAAGCAGGAGTCCAAGGGGCAGATCACTTATTTCACCCCAGGACTCCACAATCAGTGATCCCCAGAGACCTCTGGGGCCACTCTGCTCACTGTACCAGCCCTTCTGCCCGTTTTGGTAACTTCGCTAGTTTTGACTCTAAATTCTCAGATTTTCCCTTCTCAATTTAAATCAGGGAGCCTGTATTAGTTTCCTATTGCTGCTGTAACAAATTACTGTAAATTTAGTGGCTTAAAATAACAGAAACTTATCCTCTTATAGTTCTGGAGGTCAGAAGCCTGAAATCAGTTTCACTGGCCCCCAAACCAAGTTGTCAGTAAGGCTGCACTCCTTCCAGAGGCTCTGGGGAGAATCTGTCCCCTGCCTCTTCCAGCTTCTTGTGGCTGGTGGCATGCTGTGGCATGTGACAGCATATCCCCAGTCTTCATGTTACCTTCTGTGTGTAAAATCTTTCTCTGTCTCTCTCTTATAAGGATGCGTGTGACTGAATTTAGGACTCACCTGGAAAATCCAGGATAATATTCTCATCTTAAGATCCTTAGTCACATCTGCAAAGATCCTTTTTTAAAACAATCAAACAAACAAACAAACATATAAAGTAACATGCACAGATTTCTGGGACTAGGATATGGATATCTTCTAGTGGCCATTCTGAGCCTACATTAATTGCAGTCACTAAAGTGTTTTCAAAGACACTGAAGTTTCCTCACCAGTGTGTTTTCCAAGTTTTGTGGAAGAGAGTAGTCTGTGGCCATAGTCCGTTGGCAAGAAGGCTGGTGGCACATCACGCATCCCGGCATCACTCTCCCCAGAAACCTCTGAATTGTGCTGGGAATTTTTGGCATCTTGACTTGGCCTGGCATGGGCACCTCTGAATTTAGGCTGCTTTTAACCAGCTGAGTAAGCAACTGGAACCTCTGTCAGATACTTAAGCCAACACAACTCCATAAGTTCAGCCCAGCCTGGCATTCCTTCCTTTCCTCTCCAGACTCCCACACGCAGATCACCTGCCCCATGCCTTCCTCCCGTGCTGTGGCAGCGGCGCTCCTGGCTGCAACTGGGATACCAGCTGTCTAGGCTTTGCTGAAACCCCTCCCTACTTCGGGCCTGGGTGGGGAGAGCATCCGAAAGCTGGGGAGGGAATGCAAGAGGGGCGCTGCTTTGGGGGCTGGGGAAGGATCAGTGCAGGCTGGGCGTGGTGGGCCTGCTGTGCTCCGTCCGCCAGAGCCTCCTAAACGCCTCTGTCTTTCTGGATCGCTGCACCAACGTTCACACAGACATTCTGTGGCTATTTCAACCATCTGATGTAAGACATAAATTATTGTGGCGCCTGCACAGCAGTCCCACGTCTTGTTTTAAGAGTTTGACGTCTGACTTACCGTTTTCCTTGTCTAAGCTCAGTGCCGCTGGAAATCTCCACTTTGCCCTGCAACCCTGAGTTCGTGACGCTTTCACACTGCTCGGTGGCGGTGGCCACGCAGCCTCCCCAAGCCCTGCCCATGAGGACAGTTCATTCCAGGTGACCACAGGTGGTCAGCCACTTCCCAGCATGGGCTCTGGGCTTTCAAACGCCCATTCCTGGGCATTAATGGGATTCTGACTCAGGGCAGGTACAATGTATTTTCTCCAATCTCTTTGTGTCTCAGTCGCCTCTACTGCTCTTTGTTTACCCGTTTCCTTTGGAGTTCTTAGTGTTAAGCAACAGAAACCAAGCCTAGATGCCTTAGGCAGAAAAGGGAAATTATTGAAAGAGATCGAGTAGCTCAGAGAACCAATGGGATGCTGAGGATGAGGCTTGGAGCAGAAGCTTCCGCTCTGAGCCACGGTGCCCCTGTCATTGCACCCCTGGAAGCTACCGGCACTCCCTGGACACCGCTGCCAAAAATGCCCCCAAAATTGTCTTACCTCTGCCTCCCTCACAAGTCAGGAGTCTTGGGAAGGCTCCAGTCATGTGTCAGGGGCAAAGGAGTTTCCTAACACCACATGAGAGGTGGACCTGCCTTCTGGGGAGACTTTAAAAAGAAATGGGTATTCTTCCCAAACGAATGTGTACTTGGGAAGAAGGTGATTGATAAGAAGTGTTCATATTTCCTGCCACACCTTACTTCAGCCCCACCCCAGTGGATTGTAACTGCCCATTCCCTTGCATGCTTTTCCTGCCAGCAAGTGTATCAGTGAAGTCTGCGCCTTGTCCAGCATGACACCTGCGCTGGGGAAGGAGCGGGGTCTCAGGGAGCGGCCTCTGGCACACGGAGGCCTCTCGTGCGGAGGGCGAGGTCACAGCTTCTGCACCTACTCACTCCTTGGACAGGAGAACCCAGAAGTTACTTTTTTTTTTTTAAAAGATGACCGGTAAGAGGATCTTAACCCTTGACTTGGTGTTGTCAGCACCGCGCTGAAGGTTTTTCTCAGGGACGATGTGTTACCTTAGACACCGGTGAGATATCTGAGCGGACAGGTGGGCGTGTGGATCCAGAGGCCCAGAGGTACATGGGCACTGAGGACACAATTTGGAAGATACTGGCACAGGGTGGTATTTCAAGCCATGGGAATGTATAAAATCGCCTGGGAAGAGAGTGTTGAGTGAGGCTGAGCAATGTCGCTCTTGGCTGCTGCTGAGAGGCAAAGACAAGAGCACAGAGGCTTGGTGAGGGCAGCCTCAGAGGACAGGGCCGTGTGGAAGGCAGCCCCTTTTGGACACACGGTGGTGGAGGGAGCAGCGGAGGGCCAGAGCCACAGGAGCATGTAGGGTGGAGCAGGCTCTAAGACAAAGCTTCAAAATGTGCAACGGGAAGTGAGAGCTCTACTCCCACAGTCCGACCTCTGTAATTGGCCGCCGTGATCCATCAAAAATGGGCTAAAAATCTCTCCAGATATTCCTATGCACACACACACTCTGTGTGTCTATAAACTTTCAAAGCATAGATTTACGGAGTATTTGGCCCTTTTAATTTCATAATACACTGTGGACATTTTAATGCAGTATTCCATCATGGAACCATAATTTATACTCATAAACATTTGCATGGTTTCCAGTTTTCCTCTAGTACAACAGGGCCATAATGAAAGTCTGTTGTGTTTTTCTGTATTTCTGCAGGTCCAACTGAAGGTTGTAGAATTAGAAGTTCAAATTGTGGGTTTAAGGATATTCCCATTTTATGGTTTGATAGATACAGCAATTTTGCCTGAGGAGTTTTCTTCATAGCATAGGAACTACCAAATTTTGTTGAATACTGACAGGTGACCCAGAAAGAGGGAGAGGCCGGAGGAGGTGTCGTCACAGCCCCTGCCGACCAGCATCAGGCCCTTCTTAACTTACTTGCTCTTAGTCCTCAGGTTTCCCAGGACCTGTCCCAGTCTGCTCGGGCTGCCATCACAAAACACCACAGACGGGGCAGCTTACACAACAGGAATTATTTCTCACGAAGTCTGAGATCAAGGTGCCAGCTGACCTGGTTCCTGGTGGGGACCCTCTTCCTGGCTTGCAGACAGCACCTTCTCACTGTGTCCTCACGTGGAGAGAAAGCCATTTCTCTGGTGTCTTTTCTTTTAACGACACTAATCCTGTGGGATCAGGGCACCTATCTCATGACCTCATTTAACCTTAGTTATTTCCTTACTCCAAATGCAGCCCCACTAGGGGTTAGGGCTTCAACATATAAATTGGGGGTGGGATGGACAATTCAATCCACAGCAAGGCCTGACTCCAAATATCACGGTTCTATCATCTGTTAAGATGTCCTAGAAATACCAGCAGTCAGGTGTCGGAGCAGCATCTCCTACATTGGCCCTTATGCCCGAAACTGGCATAAACATCCTATGTCAAATGAGTCGCTCCATTTTTGGGTTCAGAAAAGTATGGTCGTAGTGATGTAGGAAATGGCTACTCTATGATTATGTAATAGGGTTAATCTTACGTAGGCACACTGCACTCGACACATTAATTTTCTATGTGATAGTAATTTAAAATTATTCTACTAAAATGCTGTTATCATTGAAAGATGCCATTCCTTTTACAGGGTAGACTGCTCGTGTTTAAATCGACCAATAAATCTTTTATGCTTTTTGTGATCCAATGTTGCTTACATAATTATTTTTCTTTCAGATATGTAATAGTGAAGAATTCTAGGAGAAATGTAGAATTTTACAAGATAAACAAGCTTTTGATACAAAGAAGATAGGGATAACCATTTATAATAACTACTGGATTTCCACCAAAATGCAGCCTAACAGAAACTCGCAAAGAGTAAACAGATGATATTTTTCTAAAATTAACTTAAGTGACAAAATGAAAAACTGAATTTTTGTTTAATATTTACTACCATTATCCCTTGTCTATAGCTGAGACTGGGCTGAAGCAATTACCTGGTGGATTTAATAAAGATAATTTATGTTAAAAAAAAAAAAAAAAACAACCTCTCAACTCTGGAATGTTTCTCTGAAAATAAACTTTTTCTTTCATTTTTTTTTTATTACTATTAGTACAGATCAAATACCTACTTAATTCACCCCTTATCTCTGACATGGCCTTAATTTTAAAGACAGGAAGAACAGAAACATGGATCACATTGTGTCCTAGAGAGCAGGGTAAGCACCATCTCCCTTCGTCAGAAAGTAAAAAATCCTTTCTGGCAACGTGAAGAACTTCATGGCCTTCTCTGTCATGGGTGCTCCACACGTGCAGAATCCACGCACTGCCATGGGATGTGCTGAGGACAGGGCCAGTGAGCTTTGGGAGCAACGGCCACCCCGTGGTGCCCACTCCTGGGGCATGTCCTCCCCCGAGATGTGGGGAACGCCCTTGTTGTTACAAAGGCCCATCGTCCCATGAGCACCTCACCTACTTCGAGCATGTCACCGCCATGGGAGAGGACTGCTCTATATGCACTCTCGTCAGTCAAGTGAAAATCTGTTTCCAAAGACAATAAATGATATTCGCTGAGGTTCTAATTTCACATTGGATTTGAAGAACTGCTTGTCGGTTGATGGTTAACAGTTACTAGCAAGGCTGAGAGCAACCAAAATACAGTCACGCGTCATGTAACGCCATCTCGGTCAGTGATGAACCACATATGCGACGGTGGCCCTGTAAGATTACAACACCCTGTCTCTACTGTACCTTTTCTATGTCTAGATACACAAAGACCATCACGTTATGACTGCCCACAGCACAGCACATGCAACATGAGGTGCAGGTTTGTTTGCCCAGGAGCCACAGGTCATATGGTGTACCTAAGGTGTGCACCGGCTGTCCCATCCAGGTTTTTGTACATGTACACCCTATCATGTTTGCACAACAAAACTGATGCATTTCTCAGAACGCACCCATCATTAAGTGAAGCATGACCGTACCAATGGTTAATTCCTCTCCTTGCTATATTCGTGCTTAGAATGTAATTATTGAAACTACTCAGTAGTTGAATAAAACCAAAGACTGAAGTCTATAATGAGAAACAACAGAAAATGTTAAAAGAAAGTTTTGCTAAGGAATTACTAAAAGTCCAAACAACACAAAGCCAGTCCTTGGGAGCCCGTGTCACACCAAGACCTTCAGTCTCTCGCCACAACCTTGTGTTGTAATTCCCATGGCATGTGGCATATCAAGGATAACGCTTTCCTTTTTTTTAACCATTTCTTAAACATATGATAAACTCAAAGTTTTGTGGATTTTTTTATAATTGGTAATAAAACTTTACACATATGTAAATAGCTTTTGATTGTACCAGCTGCTGTAGTTTGTATATGATTTGTCCCCACAAAGAGCATGTTGAAATCTGATTCCCAATGTGGCAGTGCTGGGAGGTGGGGTCTAGCAGGAGGGGTTTGGGTCATGGGGGTGGATCCCTCGTGAATGGATTAATGCCAGCGGGGGAGTGTGGGGGAGGGGTCTAGCAGGAGGGGTTTGGGTCATGGGGGTGGATCCCTCGTGAATGGATTAATGCCAGTGGGGGAGTGTGGGGGAGTGTGTGTGTGTGTGTGTGTGTGTGTGTGTGTGTGTTTCCCACTCTATTAGTTCCCAAGAGAGCTGGTTGTTAAAAAGAGCCTGGCACTCCCATCCCTCCCTCCTGCTTCTGCTCTTGCCATGTGATCTCCTTACACACATGGCTGCCCTTCTATTTTCCGCCATGAGTGGAAGCAGCCTGATGCCCACAAAAGATGCAGCTGCCACTGAATTGTGAACCAAATAAACCTCTTCTTTATAAATTACCCAGTCTCAGGTATTCTGTTGTAGAAACACAAAAATAATTAAAGCAGCAGCCACATGTTGCTAGACATCTCTAAGCCTATTTCCTTACTTATAAGGTTATGTGTGTCCTGCCCAGCCAATCTTCAAAGCAAGTCTAAGCTCAAACTGAGAAATGTATGTGAAAGTGTTTTATAACTAAACAAGCCACTATGAAAATGTATTATTGTTTTAGACCAGTGATCTCAAAGTGAGTTCTGGGAACCCCTGGGAGGGATCTCAGGGAACTTTCAGGGGTATACGAGGTCAAAACTACTTTCATTTTAAGACTAAGACATTATTAGCCTTTTTCACTCTGAATCTCCCATGAGTGTACAGTGCAGTTATTACACTGATAGCTAAATGATATTATTACTCTGGCAGCTAAGTGTGTTTGTGTGTTCTTGTGCTTTAAACATTTCTGTTTTAATTTCAAATACCTATGCTCCTCGACTTACAATGGAGTTATGTCCCAAAAAACTCATAAGTTGAAAATATCTTAAGTTGAAAATGCATTTAATACATCTACCCTTACTGAATCATAGTGTAGCACGGCCCATCTTGAGTGAGATCAGAGCACCTATATTAACCTACAATTGGACAAAATCATCTAACACAAAGCCTATCTTATATAAAGTGTTGAATATCTCAAGTACCACATATCACTAGCCCAGGAAAAGATCAAAATGCAAAGTACACCTAAATCACGACTGTTTGCACCACCGTAAAGTTGAAAAATCGTTAAGTGGAAACACCGTAAGTTGGGGACTGCCTGTACAGGAAATATCAATAGACTTAATCTAACCGAAAAACAAAAGCTCTCTGGGGTGTCTATAATTTTTAAGAATGAAAAGGGATCCTGAGACCAAAAAGCGTGAGAACCACTGTTTTAAGTCTGCATTTTTGAAAGACCTCCAGGGAACAACGCACCAAACACACATGTGCGATCAAACCAGGAGAACCAGACAGTGGTCTCAGAAATGAGATGCACTTAGTTCTGGATTCTTGGGTCTGAAAGCCTCCAGGTCAAAGATGACATGTGCAGTGAGGACCATGGCAGCTCGCTGTCCGGGTCCTGTCTGGCCCATTCTCTGAGCAGGTCAGCAAGCTGCCCTCAGGCTAACATGGCCGGCCACCTGCTCTTACAAATGAAGTTTTACTGGAACACAGTCACCCGCTTCACTCACACATTGTTTAAGGCAGTCCCGCTTCACTCACGCATTGTTTAAGGCAGTCTCACTGCCATGGCAGAGGTCAGCGGCTGTGACAGAAACCACATGGCTTGCAAAGTCTAAAATCTTTACTATCCAGGAGTTGAATGCAAGAGCACGACCATGCCACGGCCCTGACTCCAACAGTCAAAGGTCTTTTAATGACAAATGATGAATTCTTGGTTTTTTGATAAATATAAACATTTCATAATTAACCAATAGTAAGGAATGGATATAATCAGCAAAATATTCAAATAATTAAAGCCACTTTTAAAAGAACAATATTTTACTATTTAAAATTCTAAGTAGAAAAAGTACCGTAACTTCAGGTCTTAAAATCCACAGTAACAACTTTTATTTAATAAATGGTTCAAAGCAGAGTGCCAAAAATACATTAAGATTTGAAACTTCACTAGCAGGAAGAAACACTGTAGAATGCACAGTTTCAGAAAACTACAATACATTATTTTAAAAATCAAAGTGCCTCGGGGTCAAAAAGACAGGCTGTAGATGCCACACCAAGGTTATCCCTGTCCCAAGTAACATTTGTTATCTCGGCAAATCCTCCAACCACATGGTTATAAGCCACGAGCATATCCATCAAAGGACCGTGGAACCACATTCACCCCGGCAGTTGCCACGTTGTTAGAAGTGCAGTAATTAAAGCCGTTGGATTGTATACAGTGCGAAGGGTCCTTTCAGGGGGACTAAAACACAACAGAATTGGCAGAAGTGGCTGAGCTGCACAGGTTACAGTGAGGGAACTGCTCCTGCCCAATGCTGCGGCTCAGAAGGCCTGTGAGAAGCGCAGTGACAGGCAGGTGCTGACGGCCACTTGCCCACAAGGATGTGACATGCGTGGACGTGGCCCTTGTGGACGGGCAGTGCTTTCGAGTTCACACTGGGATAATGCCAACTGTCTTCCCTGCTTCGTTCACGTTTCTCCACCTCCCATGTGGGCCATTTCCTCTCTTTTGGCTAAAGGGTAAATATTAGTACATATTAGAAATAGTAAAGTCTGAAAATTCTGCTCAATTTAAAAAAGATCACGTCTTTAAGAAAGGTTTCTGGAGGTTCCTGTACCACCCTCGGTGCTTCCAGCTTCTAGTTTCTGTGTGAGGAGTACATTCAGCGTCCGGGTTCTATGCTGGGGCAACTGGCACATTTCTGGGAGGCTGCGCGGGAGCTCACGGGTGCCACCAGCGTGTGTGGTGCTCGCTGTGCCTGTGCCCTCTCAGGACCAGCCCCTGTCGAATCCTCTGCCCCACTGCTCCTCCCGCCTCGGCCCTACTCGGAGGCTCTTCCGTCACACTGGCGGGCTCGAAGGCCGGTGGGTCCTACGGGACAGAGGGTGGGTTACTACTCCGAGGGCCACAGCGCAGGAGTGTCAGCACCTGTCTGCACGTCTAGGGCCTGATGATAGAAACCGTCTAAGAGAATCAACCTTGCAGATCAAAATCGACCCTCTTCATAGCACTGTCTCAGAAACCAGGTATTTGAGGCCAAAACAAAACAAAACAAAACAGCCATGTTTTTTTTGAAACTAAAAGTTGGCATTGAGGAAAATGTTATTGCCCAAACCAGGAACACTCTATGGAAACAGCGCAATCCCGGCACTTCCCTATGGGCCTGAGAGAAGAAAACTCAGTCACGCCCGTCTCTCCCCGTCAGCTA
>NW_007728795.1:62240-79913 GCF_000696425.1 Galeopterus variegatus | reverse complement strand
GCACTTCCCTATGGGCCTGAGAGAAGAAAACTCAGTCACGCCCGTCTCTCCCCGTCAGCTAAACACAAGCTCTGAAACAAAATAAGGCAGGGACCCTCAGAGAGATGCTTCTTACATGTATGTACTAAAACAGTTGCTAACAATGGGAATGAGCAACTTCCATGTTGATTATTCCTCCCTCCCCCTAACAGTGGAGAACTGCGAACTGCTCACTTTATGCAAAATACTAGCCCACACTTTCATTAACCTTTTGGAGGCAGAGGAATAAAAATGATGCCTGAATAAGTGCACGAAAAGCAACTGCTTCAGTGCATGAGACGCTGGCAGCCAGGGAAGCACAGGCTGATCTGCGAGTGAGACCTGTAACCAGGACAGCCCCTCCGCTCCCGAAAGGCCCTCCAGCCTCGCTGGCCACCCCAGTCTCCTGGACGCCTGTGGCCCAGCAAGCAAGCCTCCTGCATAGCACACCTCCCTGTCCCTGCAGAGTGACTGCCCAGCCTTCTGATGCCACCGCGGGACCCATGTGTGTGCTGTGAGGATGACTCATGGGCATCATCTTCTGACTTTCTCCATGATTCACCAGCTCACCCGTACCTACTCTTGGACTATGTGTGGAGGCCCCCAGCAGGTCCCCACCAGGTGGTTTGACTTAATTTTCCTTTCCTTAGTATAAGCCTGGCCAGTGAGAGGAGTGGGAGACGACTCTTGGCAGGCGCATGTGTGTGTGCCACAGAGTGTGAAGCCCGATCTGCAAGTGCACATGACCTGCCCGCCTCACAACAAGGAGCTGTGACACAAAGCACCTCATTACGACCACGTTATGATTAGATTTAACTGAGAGAACTGAGTCATTGTGCATTCCCCCACATGACGCTGTGCAAATCCCCAAATCACTCCCCACTGCTGAAATAGAGAGGCAGCTGAAAACCAAGTATTCATATGAACCCGTGCAGACCCACAGCTGTGTTCTGTGCACCCTGAGATTAAGGTAAGTAGAGAAATCTTGCAGAGGCAAAGAGGGCCCTCCTCTGAGGCCCTCCTCTGGATGTCAGCCTCGCCCTTACTGGAAACATTTAAACGATGAACATCTCTGACTCACGCCATGGATGGGTCAGAAGGGAGCCAACTGTGAAGGTCATACGGGCCCTCCTCTGGATGTCAGCCTCTCCCTTACTGGAAACATTTAAATGATGAACATCTCTGACTCACGCCATGGATGGGTCAGAAGGGAGCCAACTGTGAAGGTCATACACTGAGTCCCCACTCATGTGCACACTTGAAACTGCAGAATCGCAGTCAGAGGACAGTGGCTGCTGGGGCTCAGGACACGGGTGGAGGGTCAGTATGCAAGGGGGCCTGGGCAGCTCTCAGTGACCTTGGCTCACTGAGAAGACCGGGGTGAGCACCAGTTCGGGGCCCTGTCCTGGAAGGGAGATGAAACCATTTACGGTGCTTCTCTGGGAAAATGTCATCTGAAGACCAACTAACTTCAACTCACAAAAGTGGGCAATGCCAATCCTGTGCTGTCTGTGCAGAACTTACAGGCATTTATGGGCCATCTGATCCCACAGAGCAGTAGCTCGTGGGACAATGCAAGGTCCCACACCGTCAGAAAGCAATCCTTTGTTGGTTTAATACAAGAAATTCCATTTGGAAAAAGCAGTTGTAAGACTGGAGAAGTGCGGTTTACACTCTTAGACTAAGGGGTGGATGTAGATGAATGGGGGGACATGGGGTGGAATGAATGGATCCTCAAGTGAGGAACAGAACCTTGTTTCCCTGCCGCTCCTTTCCGGGTGCCCGGCCATCAGTCGCCTTCTGCTCCTTCCGTGGTCCCTCTGCTGCCTCCACAGCGACACCTCCATCCTGGCTCCCGTTCTTCCCTCTGTCTTGGGCGAATCCTTTCCCCCATTTCAGTTCATCTTCATTCCTTCTTGAAAACCTGTCAAACCCATAGGGAGCTCTGTGCTTTCTGCCCTCATCCAAGTGGTATCTTTGTGTTTCAAGCTCTTTTTCTCTAAATCTCTCCACATCCGTCTGCTCTTTATCACTGTCAGTGTGTGACCTATGATTCAATACAAATCATCAGCAAGTTCATGTAAATGGCTTGTCATCCACCTGCCTTCCTTTCTAGACTGTATGTTCCAAAAAGGCAGGGAACACCTGGGTGGTGCTCACCCTGGACGGCTGAGTCTGCACAGTGACGGCACACAGCAGCCGTTCAGAAACAACTGCTGAAAAGATGAACAAATAAACAGCAATAACTGTAATACCTGCCATTATACTTGACTGACAGGTATGTAATGAGTGTTTTCCAGTTCTCAATAACTATCCAAAGTAAATATCACCCCCTCTTTTTTACAGAGAAAGTGAGACTAAAGGGGGTCGGATGACTTCCCCAGGAGCCCAGATGCACGACCAGCATGGTGCAGACTGACACTGACAGCCTAATCCCTGCTCCAAGCACAGCTGCAGCTAACTGAAATTTAATAATGCCTGACTAATTATATGTATGTATAAATTAGAATATTAAATGAACAGGAAGTAAATAAATGGTTGCTTAGCTCACTGGGTTCTTACACTCTTTCCCTCCATGAACCTGAGAGTCCTCACACACCTCACAGGAAGGATCTACAGGCACAGTATGAATTCCTGCCAGAAGTATGGGAGTAAGCACTGCTGTATCATAAACAACAAAAATGGAAATATCTGTGACATAAACTGCAGTGTTAAAAGACCATGGTTTTGATAATCGTGTATAAATTAATTTTAGAAACAAACCAATAAACCGAAACCCCCAAAAGAGGGAAAAAATGCTTTATCAACAACTCTGTATGTAAGGCAGTAACAAATCATTCAGATTATTGTGAATCTGGGAAATTAGCAGTCCAGTGCCATGACCATACCATCTACCCTCCCAATGAATACCCACTTCCATCAGCCCATGAGCAGACCCGCCCTGGGCACTAGCCGACAGTCAATGTCCAGATGCAGGACATGGGCAGGAGCCCTGGGTCAGGGGACAACACTGAGGACCCCAGAGAAGAAGGCAAGCCCAGCTGCACATGGCCCTGCAGATGGTGGGGGTCAGGGACAGGGGGATGCCAGGGAGGGGCTGTCATGTCTGTCCGCACAGAGCTGCATGTCATGAGTAAAGGAAGAGAGTGGGGCAAGACCAAGGGATGAGGCATGTACAGCTGCTGATCAGGAGGGGCGACGACTTCCACAAAAGACTGAAACTCTATTTCTTTATTACAGAAGACCTGCAGGCCTACAAGACTGGGTTCTCAAATTTACAATTCTGTAGATAAACTGAAGGAGGGCTGGAAGAATGAATGAACAGCATATTTCAAAACAGAGAAAAATGACAGACTGATAAAAACCATGAAGGAAAACAGACCGGGCAGATCCTGAAGTCCTAACGCGCAGCACAGGAGGCCAATGGGAAAGGCTTCAGAAGGGAAAGAAGAGGGTGAGGAGGCAAGAGTTCAGGCACCGAGAGAAAGAAACCCCCTGGACGTGACAACAGGCTCGAGACTGCAGGGAAGATGGGTTTCCTAAGTTCCTGGCAGGTCTGATGAGAAACAAAGACAAGTGTACTGGCCTAGCCTGGCAAAATTCTCGGATTCCAAGAATGCTGTGAAATAAACACACTGTACTGACACAGGACACATCACCATGACCTGATGCTGACGTGTCACAGAAACTCACGCTGCTCACCTGTCCCTGAGCTCCTGTGGCACGCTGTCCATGGGCCTGGCTCTGATGGCTGCGCAGGAGGCACACGGCTCCCATCTTCCACCTCCGGCATCAGCTTCCTCTCCTCCTTCCTTGGGTTGTTCTGTGGTCAGTTCCTCTCCCTTTTCTGGTTTCTTAAGAAGCTGAGAAATTATAATGTTAATAAAATATCACCTCAAGAGCATATTAAAAAAGTTGTTAAATAAACTAATCAAAAATATATACTAATATTGGGCCCAAATGTTTGAATAGCAAAAGAATGTAAGTGAGAGGTCCAAAAAAAGGTTTTGGTTCAATACGTAATGGGACACTTCGCCAGTGAAATATTTTGTGGTTATGAAAAAGATGTAGGATAATCAATGTGATGAAAAGATGGTCATATTAAGGAATAAAAGGATGTTACAAAAGAGTTAAGTCTTGTATATTTCTTAATAGATACAGGGGAGGCTTCTGAATGTTTTCACCACAAAGAAAGGATAAACACCTGAGGTGGCTGACACATTAACAACCCTAACCTGATTGTTATACAACATACACATGCATCAAAACATCAGATTGTACCCATATGTCTGTACAAGTACAACGTGTCAACTATGATTTTTTAAAAAGTTACAAAGCAGAACATGCACAAAGACCCAATTTCTATTTGTATGTTAATGTCCACACAAATTCACACACACACACACACACACAACTCTATCTCCAGGTTCTCTGCAACAGATTATGGGTGTCAGCACTGAGACGATTTCCTTTTCTTTCATCTACAGGTTCTAGCTTTTATAAAGCACTGAGACGATTTCCTTTTCTTTCATCTACAGGTTCTAGCTTTTATAAAACAAAGTATTTTGCTTTATATGGATGACTTTTAGAATAGTTTAGTTTTCAAACATTTATTATTCTCTCTCTTGAATCAGAGCAAGTGCCTGGGATGCGTCACGTGGTTCGTCTCTGCACTGACACATTCCCCACTCTCTGGCTCACTCTTCAAAGTTTAAGCACCACAGGTAGAGTCATTTCTAGAACAGAAACAGAAAGCGTACTTCGGAGAATTCTGAACTCACTCACAAAAGTGGACATATTTTAAACTGCAGTGTAGCAAAACTATACACAGATATATGTGATTACATGAGTCATTTCTCATCAAACGTGTGCACTAGGTCTGCCTGTGTACGTCCTCTTGTTCTGCCTACAGCATCCGTGAACTTACACACCTCCCTCAGGTAACTGGGATACATTTGGGAGAAATGCAAGCCACAGGGAAGTGCAAGTCTCCATCCGTCCAGCCATCCAACAAATAACCTTGCGCACCTGTGCGTGTTTCTACTCATTACGCTTCTGACAGCAGGTGTGTGGTGTCTCTTCCAGCACCACCTCATCTCTCCAATACCAGCTGGCGTCCTACGTTCAACTTGTTTCTCACATTGTCTGCCTGGAGCTAGCATCAGATTCCACAGTTTGAGGACTCGGTTCCACAAGACCGCCTCCACTTCACATGGCAGTTGCAAGTCCTAGGGTGTCACTGGACTTCTGACCAACCACCTACAAATTCATGGGGTTCCCATGATCCACACTCAGATGTGATAATCTGCTAGAATGGCTCACAAAACTCAGGAAGGCACTGTACTTACTGTAACCAGTTTATTATAAAAGATTCGACTCAGGAACAGCCAAATAAAAGAAATGCATGGAGGTAAGTATGGGCTGAGAGGTGGATCAGAGCTTCTGTGCCCAAACCCTCTAGCACCTCAATGTGGTTACCAACCCAGAAGTGCTGTCTTCTAGGTGTTTTTAATGGAAGTTTCATTACATAGGCATAACTGATTAAATCACTGGCCCACTGGTAATTAACTCATTCTCCAGCCTCTGGCCCATTCCCCCTCTCCCTTCTCAGAGGTTAGAGGTTGGGGACCAGAGGTCAGAGGCCGGGGGATGGGGCTGAAAGTCCCAACCCTCTAATCCTGCCTTGGTCTTTCTAGTGACCAGCCCCTGTCCTGAAGCTCTGTAGGCCCCAGCCTCCAGTCCTCTCGTTAGTGTACAAAAAGACACTCATCACTCTGCAGACTCCAAGGGTCTTGGGAGCTGTACACCAGGAACATGGTTGTGAATGAGACAGACATGTCCCTGTATTGAAAGAACTCTCACCTGACATTCTAGCTGAAGGAGGGGTGGTCAAGGGGATAGGGGAACAGTGTACACAATGACAAAAAATATAAAAAAGGAAACAAAGGAATAAGACAATTTCAGTTGGTATCAGGTGCTGTGAACACAAAATAAAAAAGAGTAAATGGGGTGGAGACATGGAGTGAGGGGAAGAGGCAGTGTCCAGAGGCTCTCTGTGAAGACAAGACGGGAACTTAGAGTGTGAGAAGGAGCCACAGGTGTTCCTGGGAAGTTCCCTGTTAGAGAAAAATGCAGACATGCCAGAGGTGGGATCAGCCAGTGAATCTGAAAAACAGAAGTAAGAGCAGTGAAGACTAGCTGGGGAGCAGGCAGGAGAGAAGCTGGGGCGGGTCTATTGGGAGGCCAGCGGCTGCTGACAGTGTGGCTTGTTCACACATGCAACCCAGTCTCACATGCACCTGCACACACACATCCACATCTGTGCTTACACTCACACATGTAACCCGGCCACACACACATGCACTCATCTGTGCTTCTGCTACATATGTGCAAGCTGGTTACACATGCACACATCTTTTTTTAAAGAGCTTCATAAGAATGATCTCAGTTTTTCTAGACAATGTCATCAATACCCTACAATTTATGTATTCATGAATTTTATTCATGACTTTGGTATCCTAACTTCCCACTTCAACTTAAGCTCACTGCTTGGTTTTAGTCTCAGAGGAAAAGGAAACACAGCTGGGTTGTTCTCCTTGAGTCCCATTTCTCTACTGTTAACAGAAGCCGTGAGGGTGACCCTCTGCAGCTCTACCTTAAGGCTGTTGTATTTTGGCCTCCACAGATTTTATTTTTCAGTTTTTTTAAAACTTAAATTCTCCAAATAATTTATAAGAAAGAGATCCCCAAATCGAGTGCAGATCCTTACTGAAAGCTAAACTTGGGGTTAGATGACCCAAATCTCACACACTGTTCAGCCACAATTCCAGACTCCTCAGGACGAAAGCCAGGGTGACTCATGCTCACTGGGGCCCAATTTACCACCAACATTTTGTTTTAGTGGATCTGGAAAAGACTAACTCTTTTTCTTGCTGCATTTATGTTCTGATTTCTTCTTTTCTGTACGAAGGTATTGAACTTACATTTACTAACTTAAATTTGTCTAATTTCTTTGGCTTACTTTGGATCTAATTGCATACTCAACAATGTAAAAATAAAATGGAATATTCCAAACACTTTCAAGTCCTACTTAAAATTATAGTCGAAATTATAGGCTACAGATTTCAATGGTTCTTTTTGAAAAACTCTCAGTAAGAAGCTGTTGACAAAAGTGATTTTGAGAATCAAAGCATTAGGTACTGGGTTGGCATCTATTCTTTGTTCAGAAAGGTAAATGAGAAGGTTAGACGATATTCGTGCAGTGTGACCATAAAATTGAGAAAATGTCATGACATGACAGAGTTGAATTTCTGCAATGACAAAGACATTCCCTGTCATATTAATGTTTTGTTTTATTAGTTATCTTCCAAGGGCTGTTAACTTTTACTTTTGAGACTATGTTTCTTACAGGAAATATATTTGCTACAATTTTGTCATGCAGAGTTGTGTCTGTATCCCTAAATAAGCAGGAACAAACAGAAAATACTGTCTCAGAGTCGTTTCCTGAGGAATACCCTGGCTTTGCCTGTCCTTGCAGACATGCACTGGGCCGTCTTTACTTAATGGTCTTGGTTGGGTTCCTCAATTTTATCAATGTCATTACCAGATTATAGATCTGTACCCAAAATATCAACGTTTCAAAGCCAAGTTAAAAGAAACTACTTGGTGACTGTTTTGGGACAAACCGTTTACCCATTCATCTTGTACATCTATTGTTCATCTTTGAAGCAAATGTGCTCGAGCAACATTACCTGGCTCCTGCCCGATACCTTTCATAAGGCTGTATTTTGCAAGAATGTCCTTCAACTTTAAAGAGAGACACGTCAAGAAAAAGTCTTCAGAATTTATGTTATTCATTAGAGCTGTTCATCAGACATTTCAGACACATACCTACCTGCTTGAAATTAAGTGGGGCTGCTTGACTTGTTTTGGCCAACAAGACATGGGGAGAAATAGCACGTGTCACTTCTGCATGGAAGCATTAAGGCCTTGTGCAATCTGACACTAGTACACTTTCCTCTTCTGTGTCATAAAGACTGTGGAAGCTAATGCCAACAAAGGGCCTCCATGAGCTTGGGGTCACCACGTGACTGCCATGGCAATGTTGTGCCTGTGCACAACCGACTCACAACACGAACAAGAAATACGCTTCAGCTAGGTGAGACCAATGAGATCTTGAGACTATCTGTTACTGCAGCATCACCTAGCCAGTCCTGACTGATACCCATGGTTGCGTGTTTTCATAAGGATGCTGTTAAAAAATTTTTCTCTCCATCACAGGTCAACCCCATGGGAGAAGTGAGTTTAGATCAAAGTCCTAGAAGAAGCTCTGCTTCCCTTGAAGAACAGTGTTCTCCTTATGATGTGTGTTCTCTTCAGAATTTGAGTTCTATTCATATATAAGGAAATCTACATTTCTGCATCAACTTTTCTGTTTTGACTGCTGAGAATGTTCAGTATGTCATGACATGACACAGTTGAATTTCTGCAATGACAAAGACCTTCCCTGTCATAGTAAGGTTTTGGTTTATTAGTTATCTTCCAAGGGCTGTTAATTTTTACTTTTGAGACTATGTTTACTGTGGAGGGTTAGAAATCTTGATTCTCATTTAATTTTTAGAATAGGGTTTTTAGGTAAATGCATGTATGGGGCAAAAGCCCTTGGGTAGGAGACCACAGTCTACAGATAGAGGGCAAAAGCCCATTTAATCAATTCTAATTAAATAATGTTGATTCTCATTTGATTTTTAGAATAGGGTTTTTAGGTAAATACATATATGGGGCAAAAGCCCTCAGGTAGGAGGCCACAGCCAGAGGGCAACAGCCCATCTAATCAACTCTAATCACTGCTTAGGTATGGGATTGTATACTTTAATGATTTTAGAGCTAACAGGTGGTTGTCATACTGATCCTTTAAGAGATTTTAAGAATTGCTGAAGGGAAAGATGTGAAAAAGATGTTTGCTAGGGGCAAGCTGTCTGTTAGGGGAAATTTTAGAGATAATTGTACTTAGATTTTATCATAAGAATGTAACTTTTGCTTAAGGAGAGGTTATATTTTAGATAATGAGCCAGTTTGACCACCTTAGCTTTATCACAAATTGTACTTTGGAATGTCATATTGTTGATTTTACTGATGTTACTAGTTTCCATTGCTTAAGCTATACTTAGCCATAGATAACTTTTGTAACACTGCCCATGTCCTTGTGTCCCTTTGTGATGACTAAATCAACTGAATTTTCTTGTGAAACTTCCTTGTCTTTACAATAAAAACCAGAAGCTAACTTTGAATCAGGGCTGTACCCAGTTTTCTCCTTCTAACAGGGGAGTTGCTGGGGTGCAGACCCTTTAGGCTTCTCATCGCATTCACGGTGCTTTGAGTAATCCTTTTTTTGTCTCTGTTACACAGTGAGAAGTGTTAACAGTTTATTACAGGAAATATATTTGCTATAATTCTGTCATGCAGAGTTGTGTCTGTATCCTTGAACAAGCAGGACCAAACAGAAAATACTGTTCTCAGAGTCGTATGACTCAATTATCTCTCCCCCACCCTTTCCTTTCCTAGTCTATCTTTCCCCAAGTCCTGTTTTTTTTTTTTTCCTTTATATTATACAAGTCTATTGAATCCCTATAAGGTACCTTAAATGCCTGTGGAGTGAGATAAGATACACATTAGGTTGAAATCTAGGTTTAATAAGGTCATCTGAGCAGAATACTAAGACGATCAGATCCTAATTCTGGACAATACATTTTAGAGAGAGAAAAAATTCCCTCTGTGCATGAAACCACCTTCATGAGTGGATGAAACTGGGCAAGAGACTGAGTCAGCTTCACAGGAAAGGCCAAGCCAGGGGCTTTCGGATATGTGCTTTTTGGCCAGGAAAACTTTTCTTTAAAGGAAAATGTATGCGGAAGCCTGAGATGTAACATTTAAACATGGGGCTCCTCCAGGCAACGCACCCACCACTCTATACCAGGAGCTTGGCCTCCCTGCCATCCACCCCCCAGTCCTCCAAACAGCAAGTCCAAGGAACCCATAGAGTTCTGCAAACACAGTTTGAAATTTACTGTTGTAGAATGGAAAAAAAGGAACTATAATAAAAAAAGATGAGATTAATTTAAAATGTCTTTAAAATTCTAAAGAGCTAAGATACCTGAAAGGTATAATTAGTATAGCAGAATTATTTTTGGAAAATTTAATGTTTCCTCAAAATTACCTTAATCCTTACTTCTTTCTCAGCAGTTTTCTTTTGCTTATCGGCCTCTTTTCTTTTACATCTTTCCTCTTCTCTTCTTTTTTCTTCTTCTCGTGAGCGTTTCTTTTCTAACTCCCTCCTCCTCCGTTCTTCTCGCTTCTCTTCTCGAATTCTCTAAAGACATGGAGAAGCAGGTGTATAAACTGTCTGAACAGAATCAGCAGAAGCAGGAAGGACACTCATCAGTGAAAAGGTCAGACCTACCTGCTTTTCTAATTTTCTATTTTTAACATATTCCAAAAGAGGTGTGGTTCTTCTAGCTAAAACACAAAAATTGTAATGTAGTATTTAACTTTCTTTTCTTTATTTTAAATGCTTGTTTTAAATTTACCTTTAACATCTTAGGGCAGAATATTACTGTTTTTTCAGTTTACAGGCGCACACACTGTACCAATGTGGGTTCTCATTCCACTACTACAAAGTCAAAAAATGTGGAGCTACCAACAATTTTATGCATAGCAGACATGTAATTCTTGATTCTTAAGGGAGTCTTAAAATATTACAAAGATGGCATATGAGTAAAATGAATACAACGCATTACACTTCCCAAATGTTAATGAGTATCTCTTCTCACTTCTAAAGGTATCTGAAATCATTAAATAACATATTTATATGTTCACTTTGATTCAACACATTTTCTGCGAATTTCTTCCTTTTCTGCTCTCCATAGACAGTGGTTTTGAGCAACATGGACGCCTGTAATTTCTTATAATACGCACTCTGTAAAATCAGAATGACGGGACATAAAACACTATAGCACAGAAAATGACTCCACATGGCACCGTTGATTGAAAAGGCACCAACTACCAAGGAATGAACATTTCCACAACCTCTAACTTCATCCTCAACTTTTATGCCCCGACCACTCTGGCCTGACCTGGCTGTCAGGTGCCCAGACTACGCAGGCCCACAGGCACTGCCTCTCATAGGGACTGGCTCTGAGATGGATGGATCCCTGGCCCACAGACATGAGAACGGGGTGGGAAGGTGGAAGATGCTCTGGGTCTGTTCTGTGAGTTTGTAAAATCTCAGATTAAATGGGGCCAGGAAGAATCCCTGGATGTGCCTGAAAACTGACATGACATTTCCTGTACTGTGAAGATCAGGAACTAATCAGGATTACAGCAGAGCCCTTATCCAGGGATCCCTAATTTGGAATTAAGGACCCTTGACACCCTGACATGTCGTATCAAATGGCATCTGCCAGAGATGCTCTGCCCAGGCATGGTTGCTGTAGGGAGGAGCTGCCACAGGGCAGAAGCCCACATTCTGTGTCAGGTGCTGCAGCCACGGAGAACCCACTCCCCCCAGGTGGCTCCTGGGCTGACTACAAACTCTGTCGGGGTCAGTACAGCTGGCCAGCTAACATCAGAGATCAGCCTTTTGTATGGGCACATCATCTCAGATCAGCCTGCTCTGTGGAAGGCCTAGACTTGCTGGCCAGAAGCAGGTGAGACCACCTCGAATGAGCTCCACAGCCTGCATCCGCCTGCCTCCCCTCCTCTCCTACAAAACACCTGCCCCGTTACCCACAGGACTCACGTGAAGGGTAAGGGGGACTCTGTATGAGAAAGTGCTTCACACAACATAAAGGTACATTATTTATTAGATAAGACATGCATGACCATGTGATGTAACACTAATTGAACCAAGAGAAGTGCCTGTTGCTGCCCGCACAGTGCCTTACCCACAGGCACTGCACCATGTGCTCTATACATACCATCTCACAGAATCTGTGAGCAAACGGGGAAACTGGGGCTCAGGAAGGCCACATGGCTGCAAGTCTTAAGCTGAACCTGAGTCTGTCTGCTCTAAAGACCCAACATGTGCACCACACCAGCACAACAACTTGAGAGTAATATTTCCATTTAATCCTCACTTGTCAGACTTGCTCGCAAGGATCCACTAAAGGCCAAAAGCTAAGAAGAGAAAAAGGCAATGTGCCATGAATTGCTCAGTTAAGATTCAAATTTAAATTGTTAGAAACAGGAATCACAGAAACAAGACTCAGTGGCCTGGTCCTGGACTGAGTTCGTTGCTCACATTAGGGTGCTGAGTTGCATGCGTTCATTCAACCCATATCTGTGCAGCAGGTCCTGGGGACCAGCCACTCTGAAGAACAGCTGCTGGAATCTGCAAGAGGTTTTGTGTCTGACCCGCAAAGGGAATGTCTCAAAACAGCCCTGCAGCGACAGATCCTGTAAAGGGGACATTCAAAATAAAGCAAGGGAGAAATGGGAGGAGGGGCAGGAAGGCGAGTTCTGAAAATAACACTCATTTGCTTTTTCTTTCTTTTTTTTTTTTCCTTTTTGTCTTTTTTCGTGTCCGGCAACGGATCGCAACCCTCAGTGTCGCGCCCGTACTGGACCGGGACCGGCAACGGGATCGCAACCCTCGGCGTCGCGCCCGCACCTCGCTCAGCCAGTGAGCGGGAACCGGTCTGTATGTGGGATCCGAACCCTCGGCGGGAGCGCCGCCACGCCCCCAAGCGGCACACTGTAGCAGTGCACCACCGGGCCGGCCCTCATTTGCTTTTTCTAGTTCTCAGATTTAACAGGTTCTAAGTGAAATCTTGATTCTGCCCCAACTACTGTCTCTCGTCTCAGTCTTCCCAAGCCAGGAATGGTGCCACATCCACTAATCTGCTCAAGTCAAAACCCTGGTGTCTTTCATTCCTTCTGCTCCCTCTCCTCCCACAGCCACTCCACCGCAGTCCTGTCTACTCCCCTCCAAGATACATGCTGCGTGTGCCAGCCTAGTTCAGGAACCTCCCCTGGACTACAGCAAAAGTCTCCTACCAGTGACCCTGCCTCTTCTTTTGGTATCCACAATCCAGTACATGTGGGGCAACCAGAGTGATGGGAACAACCAGCCACACCATGTCACTCCCTCTGTGGTTCCAGTTGCCTCAGAATACATCTGAGCCTAGTACGCAGCCTTCCCAGCCCACTATGATATGCCTCTGCTTCTCCAATCACCCTTTCCCTGGCCCACGGGCACCAACCACCTGCATTCTGCTCCTGCAGCCGGAGCCCCTGCATTTAGAGTTTCCTCTTCTTCCACCGCTCAGCACAGATGGTCTCAACTCAAACGTCATCTCAGAGGGAATCTCCTGACTACTCTCTAAGCCATTATTCTATTTCATTATATTTGTGGCACTTACAACACACTGAAATGCTATGGCTGGGTTACCTTTGTACATGTTTACTACCTGTCATCCCCACTAGCAGGGCAGCTTGTGAGAGAAGTCTCTTGCCTTCTGTTCACTGTTCTGCCCCAGGCCCAGGATCAGAGTTGGTATGAGGGCAACATGCAGCCTCAGCACACCTTAGTGTTTACTTCAGTGATTAACAGTCCTTTCAGCCACACATTAAATCAGCCGCTATAAAATATAAAAATTTCACTACTAATGAAGAAAATTAATGACTATTTCAATAATGTTAACTTTTCTTATTAATGTATTCAACAAACATTTATTCAGCTCCTACACTTCTCTGTGTTTCAGCTACAAAGATGAATATACAGTTGTGTTGGGGAAGTAGGGAGATGAAATGAGAAAAGTGTTTATGTGGAAGGAGATCCACAAATAAGATAAACTATAAACAGTGTGACTGTCATGTCTTGGAAGTCTTAATGGGTGAGCAAGGCACAGCTGGGAGAGGGGAGGGTCAGAGGGTGGGTCATACTGGGGCATTGAGGAAAAACCAACAGAGCTGCCAGGTGTGTTTGGGACTAAACTAAAGCAGTTTCCCTGTTGATGGATAAAGGTGTGTCATATCAATACTTGAGTTTTTTGGGGACTGTTACTAGGAGACGACCACTTCTTTTTTTTTTTTATAAAAGATGACCAGTAAGGGGATCTTAACCCTTGACTTGGTGTTGTCAGCACCACGCTCACCCAGTGAACGAACCGGCCATCCCTATATGGGATCCGAACCCATGGCCTTGGTGTTATCAGCACCGCACTCTACCGAGTGAGCCACAGGCCGGCCCGACCACTTCTAAAATACGCAACTTGCAAGTGTAGGGTTGGAGGATGGATTCAAGCCAGATTCTGTGTTCTGGCTGGATTTATCCACAGGCTTGCTCAGGTGGGTTCAATTTTTTGAACAGCAGCAAGATGACCACACACATCTCCCTTTTGGGACTCCTGAGGCATCCATCCGGGACTGCTCTTTTCAAAGACCACTGAGATCAACACTGTGATACACACTCTTCCCTGACACAGCCAGGCACAGAGCACCCATGTGTCTTCTCCACCATTCATTCGGAAGCACTGACACTTTAAACAGAACAACTGCAACTAAAAAGTCAGGTGCTCTCCATCAACAAATGCCCAGAAATATTTTCCCAAGCTGCCATCTTGCCATCCTTTTGTCAAACTGGAAAACACTCTACATTTCTGCCAAGTTTGCAATGAGTTTCAGTTTCTTATCATAATCATGAAAATAAGGCATAAATACATACTCTATAAATAAATATCTCAACAAAGAAAAGAAATAAACAAAACAGACCAATGAGTTCTCTTGTCTTTGCCTCTATCTCCCCAAGAAGAGTTTCGGGATTGGCACTGGTTTTCTCTTCCTCCATGCAGTAAGTTTCCAAAAACTTCTTATACTCTGGATCTATAAATTAACGAAAAAAAGAAAACGAACACTCCTCCTCAACTCCAGGAGAGGAAATACGTTTGATCTGTGTGTTTCACAGGCAGCATTTGAAAAAGGACTCACCACCTTCAATGCTTCCGGTCTTGGCATCCTTTTTCTTTAGCTTCTTTTTGGCTGTCTTCTGGAACGGAGCAAACTCGACCACTGCAGGATATTCTACACCTTTAGCAGGAAACACATTCCAAAAACCATCCTGAAATTCTACTACATTCATGTTGAAAAATAATGATCTAGCTTACTTAAGAATTAAGCATAACAAGAATGCATTATTACTATTTAAACTATAATTTAGTTATATTTCCAAGCACCGGCAACTCTACCATGTCAAACTCCAGATTCAAACAAATGATGAACTCGTGGTAGAAGGAGCAATTATTTATTAAATACAACGATTCATCATGTAGAGGTGAGTACATTCAAAATCCATCAAAGTTTTCACTTTAAAAGGGTGGACTTTACAATATGTAATCAACACCTCAATAACCCTGACTTTCCACCCCCCTCCCAAATAGTTTATCACTGGAATACCTTTAGTTGGGTTTCTTACTTATATTTTAATTTTTTTTATTTTAAAACATGAATTCAATTATCAATCTGTTACAAAACTTCAAGAAAATTACTTTGCTTAGAAGAGACATATGGCTAAAAGAAGGGGCTTTAAAGGGTACACGATAAGTAATATTCCAAGTAAGCATATATTCCAGGTAAGATTTGCTTCAGATAGAAAAGGTGAGAATGGAAGTCACTAGAAACTGATTTTGTTGTTAAGTGGGGGGAAACAAACACAGAGAAATGTTCACTAAGAGAATCTGCTATATGCTTAATCAGCAAATGGAACGGTTCTACCTCAGTACTAAACCCACTGAGTAATCATTTTTAGATGTGTCAGTAAGTCAGGTCACTATCATATTGTAACCCTCATTTATCTGGAAGACACTTTTGTGCTAACCTCAACTACTGAGAATAAAGTCAAGAATCAAGACGAAGGCAGGAACCATATCCTACTCACCACTGCATCCATAAGGCCTGGTACCTGGCAGATACTTATTAAATGGTGACTGACACACTCCCCGACTTCAAAACTTATTACAAAGCTACAGTAATCAAACAGTGTGGTGCTGGCATAGAGAGAGACCACCATGGAATAGAATGGAAGCCCAGAAAATCCCTTGTACATATAGGCAAATGATTTTCCACAAAAGTACCAAGACCATTCAATGAGGAAAGGACAGATTCTTCAAAAAATGGTGGTGCTGATAACACCAAGGTCCAGGGTTCGATCCTTGTACTGGCCAGCTGCAAAAAAAAATAAAGGTGCTGGGAAAACTGTATATCCACATGCAAAAGAATGAAATTGGACCCTTACCTAACACCATATACAAAAATTAACTCAAAATGAATCAAAGTCCTAAATTTAAGAACTAAAACTATAAAACTCAGAAAAAAGCATAAGGGAAATACTAACATTGGATTTGGCAATGAGTTCTTAGATATGGCAATAAAAGCACAGGCAACTACAGTAAAAATAGATAAGTTGGACTACATCAAAATTAAAAACTGTGCATCAAAGGACACAAGCAACAGAGTGAAAAGGCAATCTATGGAGTGGGAGGAAAAATTTGCAAATCATACATCTGATGAGGGGTTAACGCCTAGAATACACACAGACCTCCTATAACTAGACAACAATAAACTAAATAACCTGAATAAAGAATGGACAAAAAACCTGAATAGGTATTTCTCCAAAGATGATATATAAATGGCCAACAAGCACATGAAAAGATGCTCAACATCAATAATCATCAGGGAAATGCAAATCTAAACCACAATTAGATAATCACCTCAAACCCATTAGGCTTTCTACTAAAAAAAAAAAAAAATTCGGAAAATAACAAGTGTTGATGAGGATGCACGGCAACTGAAATCTTTGTGGAACTGTTGGTGGGAATGTAAAATGGTGCAGCTGCTGTGGAAAACAGCATAGCAGTTCCTCAAAAAACTAAAAAGAGAATTGCCACATGATCTACCAATCCCACTTCTGGGTATATGTCCAAGAGAATTGAAAGCAGGGTGTCAAAGACATATTTGTACACCATGTTCATAGCAGCATTATTCACAATAGCTAAAATGTGGAAGCAAGCCAAGTGTCCACTGACAGATGAATGAATAGGCAATATGTGGTCTATCCATAAAATGAAATACTATTCAGCCTTAAAAAGGAAATTCTGACACATGGTATAGTATGGATGAATCTTGAGGACATTGTGTGCTCAGTGAAATAAGCCAGTCACAAAAAGGCAAATACTGTACGATTCCACTTATGTGAGGTACCTAGAGTAGTGAGGGTTAGGGTTCGACAGAAAGTAGAGTGGTGGGTGCCAGGGGCTGGAGGGAAGGGGCAATGGAGAGTTTAATCAGCAGAGCTTCACTGCAAGGTGAAAGGAATTCTGGAGATCGGTTGCACAGCAAGATGAATATACTTAACACTACTAAGCTGTACACTTCAGAGAGGATAAGCTGGTAAATTTTGTTATATGTATTTTACCAATATTTTTTAAAAGTAAAAAAAAAAAAGGTTGTTGAATAAATGACTGAATAAATGAGCACTCAACAAAAATGTCATTCATTTGTTTTTACCCACAGGAAAAATCCCTTGGCCTCGGCTCAATCACTCTTTAACAATCTTTTCTATTTTCTAATTTGTTAGCCCTCAGTGGAGAAGGAAACACTGAT
>NW_007728795.1:59130-61893 GCF_000696425.1 Galeopterus variegatus | reverse complement strand
CCGGCCGGGGTCACTCTGGGAGGCTGTGGGCACCCGGCTGCGTGCAGGCGGAGCACGTCGTGGGTCTGTGTCGCGGGCGTGCAGGCAGCGGAGCTTCTGCGCAGAGTGACATGGGGCAGCCCGAGGAGCCACGTTTCCCCATTGCCTGGAGGTTTTTGTTCATTCGTGTCGGCAGCACGTTTCATTCATGGCGTCTTTCTTCCGAGAGCGTCAAGCACGTGCAGACAAAGAAACTAGAGAATGAAGCAGCTGAGACTTCAGGAAGTCAAGAGACTCGAGCAGCCACTGGCAGAGACTGGGGGTAAACCAGGTCATGGCTCCATCCACTATTTTGTCCTTGAGCCACCATCTAAGAACACACCTGAGATGGGCATGTTCAGTGGGCTTGAGACTCCGACAGCAGTGACAGGACAGTTCTCTGAGACCCTGCAGAGGGGGCCAGGGGCTGCTTCCAATAGTTCATAGTCTGCAGGGATCCGAGCAAAGACGCACTTGTGCTAGGGCTGCACAGACCAGCTCAGTACAGACTAGTTCTGCTCGCAATCTGTTTGCGTGTCTTCCCTAATTTCTAAATATTATTAGGATTAAACAATCATCTAACTCAGCATTTAATTTTAGCTTTACTAATGTTTCTAAATTGGGAAGATAAACAGCACTCAACCTCACACCTCCAGTCTATGAAAGATTCTTATTGAAGCACTCTAGCCAGGGAATTTCTTTAACTCAGCCAAAATACACCAAAATTACCAAATGGAGAAAATAACTCCTGTCTGCACTTCTCACTAGGCCAAGCATACTCAGTGCCTTATGATATTTCTTGTGTTCATGTTTTGCCCCCACCATAAAGTCATGTCCCCTGCTGAGCACTTCCTGCCCACCTTTCTGAAGCCAGGTTGGCCTTTCAGACAAGGTAAGGGACCCTCCATTTGAGGTCCCAGAGCCCTGAGTACACCTCCACTTCTGCTAACTACCTTGAACTTGAATGCTCCAGGGAAGGGACTCTCCCTGAACCTCACCCAGGGCTGTGATTCCACTTAAGCAGAAACCATGTATCTGGCACCTAATGGGTACTTACATGTTTGTGGGGTGTGCATTTCTTGTAAATCTAGCCAGCAAAATACCCAAATGTTTTTCCCAAGTAATAGCCACCACTGTCCACTTTTTAAGACCCCTCTGATTCTTCGTTATTGTAAATAAAGTTCTGAAAAATGACTTCACAAAAATGATAGACTTTTAGCCCCTGATTGGCAAATGACAATGACTTTTGAAGCTGGTGACCAGGAACACTCCCAGTTTCTCCTTTACAGGGACAGCGTGACAACTTTACAGTTGGCAAGAAGGACACCTTTTTAGGAAACTTGTCATTATGAGATACTGGAGAATTGGGCAGTAACAGAGACAGTATGTGGCAGTACACTCCTTTACACTCTCTGAAGCCTCAACATTGATAACACTGTTGCTGATTTGAATTACAGCTCAGTCACGGGTCTGAAGCCTTTGCATTTTGTCTTAAAGCTCTTCCAACAATGGCTTTCTCAGAAACTTAAAAAGTTGTAACAGGTAACCAGTGAAGAAACAAAATGAAAAAATATTTTGCTCTGGCAGGAAAAATAAATGAACAAACACAGTACTTGATTAATAGAATACTTTCATTTTACTTATTTTAAAAATAAAGTTCATTTATTTAATTTTCTAGTCCCAGTTAAAGAGATGGGAGGGACAAAAATAGGCACATATGATGCCTGACAGAGACAAGAGAGAAAAACCACTTGAAAAGAAAAATGAAAGCTCAAAAATAGCCTCGTTTGAGTCTAAATAGCACTGGGCAACTCATGGTCTTAACTGCATTAAATTTTATTGCATTAAATTCCAATGCAGTAAGTAACTGACCTTCACCATGGTGAGCTGAGACAAAGAACAGGATCTAGAATGCCCATGGACACATCCCATAACTGTGCTCAGATTCCTCATCTGTATATGGGATAATGAAGCCTTACTTAAAAGATTTACTAGAGTTAGGATATGGGGGCCCGCAGGAAATGAAAGCTGTTATTCTTCTGCTTAGGAAGGTGAAAATATAAGGAATACATTTTAGATAGGTTAATATAAAAAGTTTTGGTATTTAAGGAAGCATTTCAATTGCTTGAAAAATTCATTTCTGTACAATACCTTATCTGTTAATGATGCTGTGAATAAAGTAATAACTATACAGCATTTTTTTCTATGAAAAAGTAGGATAATACGCCCTCTGATGTTAGGACTAAGGACTTTCAATGAATGAAGCATATAATCCTATTTCTTTATTTGAACTACTAAAAGAGTGGGGTTCTCTGCTTATACATGACAACCTAAATAAGAGAGGCTCTCTAAAAGAAAATATTTATTCAGAAATAGGGCATTACAATAGGAATATGCATGCCATAGTAAACGAAGTGCATACTCAAGGAGATAAAGGAAGACAAAGAGTTTTAAAGGAAAAATGATGGAGGATTACAGAATTGTTTTGGGATAATTATCCTTGGCTACAAGGATCAATAACAAGGGTGACACCAGTCCAAGGCTGGACAGGAAGGTGTTGGACAGATGTCTTGCAGGATTTTTTTTTTTTTTTTTTTAAATTAAGGTTGCAATGGCTTCTGTGTGCAAGGTTGTGGCTTTGCAGAGTCCTTTGTGACAGTTCTTGTATCAGGCACGATTGCATGAGAACCCCCCCTTTGTGGCCTTTCCCAGCTCCATTTGTCAGGGATTTTAACAAAGTCTCAC
>NW_007728795.1:44511-58747 GCF_000696425.1 Galeopterus variegatus | reverse complement strand
GGATTTTTTTTTTTTTTTTTTTTTTAATTAAGGTTGCAATGGCTTCTGTGTGCAAGGTCGTGGCTTTGCAGAGTCCTTTGTGACAGTTCTTGTATCAGGCACGATTGCATGAGAACCCCCCCTTTGTGGCCTTTCCCAGCTCCATTTGTCAGGGATTTTAACAAAGTCTCACATACAATTATTAACCTAGGAATCATAGCAATATGCTTTTGCTAATTTCAGCGAAAAGGTTAAAAAAAAGTTTAAAGATTAGATATTTAGTAAAATTGTCTTGTACTGCCTTTTTAAAAATAGAAATTTTAACATGTCTTTTCACAAAATAAACCACTAGCCAAATGTGTAAAACTGTATTAAGAACTTTTCTTTCTTGATCCCAACAAATGGGGTATTTCAATCAGTTCTGCCATGGCTGACTTCAGATGCTTGTACAAAACAGGCAATCTAGTTATGACATATTAAAAATGACACATCATTACTGATAATTACCTGCTTATTTCACATAGATTCAATCTTATTACGATGTGAGAAAAGTGCAAAAGATGCTAAAGTGATTGAATAAAAACAGGCCAAGAGAGCCTGTAACATTTACCAACAGTTAAAAGCGTGTGTCATCAAATTCATACGTGAGAGAGTAGGTGAAAATCAAACTCATCTTATCTTCTACACATTTGGATGTAGAAAGTTATAAAGGATAGTGGATCACATTTATTTTACAGAACAAAATTATAATTTAGCACCAATGCTCTTCTGGCTTTTTTAAGTGTCACAAAATGTGCTTAATATTCAGCTGAGTTTATTAGCTTATAGCTTAAATACTATTGTGACTTTTGAAAGTTTAAATTAATTTTGATAAGTTCTGTAAACAATCTTATATGACTCTCTCAACATTTATCACAGTTATACCAAAAGATCTGTGGTTTTAAAAATGGCAGAGTAGAAAAAGCTCCAGGGGTTGGTGCCTCCACCAAGACAACCATTAAGCTGGAAAAAATGATAAGAATCATCTATTTTGTAACTCTGTGACCCAATCAGATACTTACGGCAACCAGGGGAATGTGTGATGATGGAGGGGCTGCAGCTCTTTGGGAACAGGTGGTGTGCATGAACCACCTACCTCCCCTATTACCTGTCATTGCCCGTTCTCAGTGAGGACCCTGTCCTCCAGAATTGGGTGTTGTGCATTTGGGTCGTGCTGGTTCCCTGAGGGACCATGTAAGATGCTTGAACCCCCTCAGGCTATAGTGGTTTCCCCAGCAGCATCTATCAGTAATTTTTTTTTTTTCCTTTTTTTTGTCTTTTTTTCGTGGCCGGCAACGGATCGCAACCCTCATTGTCGTGCCCGTACCGGACCTGGACTGGCAACGGGATCGCAACACTCGGCGTTGCCCCCGCACCTCGCTCAGCCAGTGAGCGGCCGGTCTGTATGTGGGATCCGAACCCTCGGCGGGAGCGCCACTGTGCTTCCCAAGCGGCGCACTATAGCAGTGCGCCACCGGGCCGGCCCCAAGTAATTTTTTTTTTTAAAGATCCACACATTTAAGCAAATCTCTGTAAGGTCACAGACAAACCACAAAGACAACAGAACAGGAACTTCAGTTACCACAAAACAAGGAATACAGATTTTGCAAAAATAATTTGGAAAATTCACTATTTAAATGGAGGACTACAGCCCTCAACAAGCAACTGAACCAATCCCTAAGGAGGGGTAGAATCTGACTTTCAGAGTTATCATATCATAATACTCAAAATGCTCTCAACACAAAATTACAAAGCACACAAATAAATTGGAAAATATGGCTGATCCACAGGAAAAAAAAATTGACAGAAACTATCACTGAAGAATCTCAGATATGGAATTACTAGTCAAAGATGTTAATCTAGTGTATAAACATGCTCAAGGTAATGGAAACCTTGGACAAAGAACTAAAGAAACCAGGAGAATGCTGTATGAACAGATAGAGAATGTCTGTCAAGAAACCGAAATTATAAAAAGGGACCAAATAGAAATTCTGGAGCTGAAAAGTACAATAAATGAAATTTTAAAATTCAGTAGCAGATTTGAGCAGGCAGAAGTAAGAGTCAGCAAAATCTGAAGATAAGGCAATTGAAATTATCCAGTCTGAGGAGTAGAAAGAAAAAAAGAAAAATGAACAGAACCTGTTGGACTTGTGTGAGACAATATGAAATGAAACATACCAACATATGCATTACAGGAATCCCAAAAGAAGAGAGAAGAGAGCAGAAAAATTATTTGAATAAATAATGACCAAAAACTGCCCAAATCTGATGAAAGACATGAATATCTACACATCCAAATTTATCAACAAACTCCAAGCTGGACAAACTCAGAAATCTACACTGAGACGTACTATAGTTCAACTGTCAAAAGCCAAAGCCAAAGCGAGAATCTTGAAAGCAGCAAGAGAAGCAACTTGGCACATACCAGGGACCCTCAACAAGATTAAGGGCTGATTTCTAATCATAAACCATGGGGGCCAAGACAGCAAGATGACATATTAAATTGTTGAAAGAAAAACTGTAAGCCAAGAAATCTATGTCCAGCAAAACTAACCTTCAAGAATGAAGGAGAAATTAAGATATTCTCAGATAAACCAAAGTTAAAGGACTTTGTTACTAGTAGATCTTCCCTACAAGAAATGTGAAAAGGAGTCATTCAGGCTGAAATGAAAGGATGCTAAACAGTAACTTGAAATCATAAAGAATACTGGTAAAGATAGCAGCATAGGTAAATATAAAAGCCTGTATTAGTGTACTTTATTTTATTTATTTATTTATTTATTTATTTTTTTAAAAGGATGACTGGTAAGGGGATCTCAACCCTTGGCTTGGTGTTGTCAGCACCACGCTCAGCTAGTGAGCAAACCGGCCATCCCTATATAGGATCCGAACCCGTGGCCTTGGTGTTATCAGCACCGCACTCTACCGAGTGAGCCATGGGCCGGCCTGTATTAGCGTACTTTTGGTTTGTAACTCCTCTTTTTTCAACCCCATATGATTCAAAAGGCAAATGCATAAAACAATAATTATAAATCTATGTTAATGGGAACACAATATAGAAAGAAGTAAGTAATCTGTGACAACATATTAAAGGGAGAGGGATAGAGTTGTATAGGAGCAAGTGTTTGTATGTTATTGAAACTAAGTTGGAAGTATTCAAATTAGGTTGTTGTAAGTTTAAGATGTTAATTATAACTCTAAGATAATCATTAAGAAAAAAGCTAAAACATATACAGAAAAGAATCAAAAGGGTACAATACCAACAAAATAAATAAATAAATAATAAATAAATAAATAAATAGGAATAGAGGAACTAAGGAACAAAAACTATGTAAGACATACAGAAAACAGCTAAATGGAAAAAGTTCTTTTTTATCAGTAATTACTTCAAATGCAAATGGTTGAACTCTGATTAAAAGGCACAATGGATTAAAAAACATGATCTATCTTATGCTGTCTAGCAGAGATGCACTTTAAATAGAAAGTCACAAAAAGGTTGAAAGGAAATCAATATAAAAAAAATTCCGAATAGTAACCAATGGCTATATGAATATCAGACAAAATATACTTTAACTCAAAACTGTTATAAGAGACAAAGGAGGACATTATGTATTGATCAAAGAGTCAATCCATCAAGAAGCTATCACAATACATACACCTAACAAAAGAGCCCCAAAATATATGAAGCAAAAACTGACAAAATTGAAGAAACAGACAATTCTACAATAATCAGAGACTTCAATAACAGATAGAAAAACCAGGCAGATCGACAAGGAAATAGATGACTTGAACACTATAAACCAACTAGACCTAACAGACATACGCAGAACACTCCACTCAACAGAGGAATGCACAATCTTCTCAAGTGAACATGGAACATTCTTCAGAATAGACCATAAATTAGGCTACAAAACAAGTCTTAATACATTTAGAAAGACTGAAATCACACAAAGAATCCTTTTTGAACACAATATGAATGAAACTAGAAATCAATACTAGAATGAAAACTGGAAAACTCACAAACGTGGAAATTAAACAACAACCAAAGGTCAAAGAAGAAATCACAAGAACAATTAGAAAATATCTTGATAAAATGAAAATGAAAACACAACATAAGAAAACTTATGAGATGCACTGAAGACAGTGCTCATAGGGAAATTATAGCTGTATATACCTATATTACGAAAAAAAAAATCTCAGTTCAATAACCTAACTATACACTGTAAGGAACTAGAAATAGAAAAAGAATAGCAAGCTAAACCCAAAACGAGCAGAAGGAAGGAAATGATTAGAGTGGAGATAAATGAAACACAGAATAGAAAAACAACAGAAAAATAACAAAATCTTTGAGATCTACAAAATTGATAAACACTTAGCCAGATTAAGAAAAAAACTCTAACTACTAAAATCATAAATTAAAGAGAGGAAATACTACTGACATTAAATAAAAGGGATTATAACAGAATACTATGAACAACTCTACCCAACATATTGAGTAACTTAAACGAAGTGGACAAATCCCTAGAGACACACAAACTACCAAAACTGAATCAAAAAGAAACGGAAAAACTGAAATGACCTGTAATAGACAAGTAAGGAGACTGAATCAATAATCAAAAACCTCTGAACAAAGAAAAGCCAGGAACAGTGAGCTCCACTGGTGAATTCTACCAAACATTTAAAAAGTTAACACCAGTTCTTCTCAAACTCCTCCAAAAAAACTGAAGAGCAGGAAACATACCTTAACTCAAGATAGTGAGACAAGCACTATTTTGTGCCACGGTCTGAATATGTTCCCCAAAATTCATGTGCTGGACTTAATCCCCAATTCAACAGTGTTGGGGGTGGGGCCTTTTGGGGGATGTTTAGGTTGTGAGGGCTCCTCTCATGAAAGGATGAGGGCCCTATAAAAAGGGGTTGTGGGAGTGGGTTCACTCTCTTCTGCTGTGCTAAGGGACACCACCTAGACATGTAAGCCCCCTCTCCAGAACCCTTTCCCCCAGGAATATCCATGCCCTCTTCCGATTCCAGGTGGTGGCCAGGTGTCTCTGGAAGATTTCATGCTGGAACAGACTTCTCTCAAACAACCTGTTAAAATGCCCCCCCAAATAAAGTGTGCTACTGTCACCTTATGGTCTTATCTTTTCCTTGATCAGTCCTGAATCCCTTGAACTCACTACCTCTGATCATCTCAATTGATCCAGAAAAAGCATTTGACAAAATCCACACCCTTTCATGATTAAAACAAACAAACAAACAAACAAACAAACAATAAACTAGGAATAGAAACAAATTTCTTCAACATGATAAAGGGCATCTATGAAAAACCCACAGCTAACACCCTCAACAGTGAAAGACAGAGCTTTCCACCTAAGATCAGGTACAAGACAAAGAAGCCCACTTGTGCCAGTTCTATTCAATGTAATACTGGAAGTTCTAGCTAGACCAACTCTGCAAGAAAAAGAACTATAAGGCATTCAAATAGAAAAGAAGAGAGGAAAACTCTCTATTCACAGATGGTATGATCTTAAGTGTAGAAAACCGTAAAGAATGCACACATGCACACAACTGTTAGAACCAATAAATGAGTTCAGGATACAAAGTCAACACACAAGTCAGTTGTATTTCTATATCCTAGAAATGAACAATCCAAAAAGGAAACTAAGAAAACAATTCCGTTTGTGATAGCATCCAAAAGAATAAAATTCTTAGGAATTTAACTAAAGAGACCAAAAATTTGTGCACTGGAAACTACAAAATGTAGCTGAGAGAAACTAAAGACCTAAATAAATGGAAAGACATCCTGTGTTTATGAATTGGAAGACTTAATATTGTTAAGAAGAGGGCCGGCCCGGTGGCGCACTTGGTAGAGTGCGGCGCTTGGGAGTGCGGTGGCGCTCCCGCCAAGGGTTCGGATCCCATATAGTGACTGGTCCGCTCACTGGTTGAGCGCAGTGCGGGCGCGACACCAAGGGTTGCGATCCCATTGCCGGTCGCAGTACGGGCACAACACTGAGGGTTGCGATCCCGTTACCGGTCACAAAAAAAGACAAAAAGGAAAAAAAAAATATTGTTAAGAAGACAATACTACCCAAAGTGATATACAGATTCAATGTAATCCCTATCAAAATCCCAATAGCATTTTTTGCAGAAATGGAAAAACCCATCCTAAAATTAATATGGAAATTCGAGGGAACCACAATAGCCACAGCAATCTTGGAAAAAAAAAAAAAAAAAAACAAAGTTGGAGAACTCACACTTCCCAACTTCAACATTTACTACAAAGCTACAGTAATCAAAACAGTGTGGAACCGGCATAAGGACAGATATATAGACCAGCAGAATGGAATTCAGAGGCCAGAAATAAGCCCTCACATCTATTATGGCCAATTGATTTCAACAAAAGTGCCAAGACTATTCAGTGGAGAAACGGCAGTCTCTTCAATAAATGGTGCTGGGAAAAACTACATATCCACATTCAAAAAAATGAAGTTGGGCCCTTACCTTACCATATACAAAAATTAAATCAAAATGGGTCAAAGGCCTAAATTTAAGAACTTAGAAGAAAACATAAGTAAAAATCTTCATGACCTTGGATTTGGCAATGATTTCTTTAATACAACACCCAAAACATAGCCAACAAAAGAAAAAAATAGGTAAATGGAACTTCATTAAAATTAAGAACTACTGTGTATCAAAGGACATTATCAAGAGTGAAAAGACAATTCACACAGAACCAAGTCATATATCTAAAAAGGGGTTAATAGCCAAAATATATTTTAAAAAAGCTACTACAATTCAACAAAGAGATACGTAACCCAATTTTAAAAAGGGCAAAGGACTGAAATATTTTCTCCAAAGATATACAAATGGCCAATAAGCATACGAAGGGATGCTCAACATCATTAGTCATTAGGGACATGCAAATCTAAACCACAATGAGATATCACTTCATACCCACTGTGTTGGCTAAAATTTTAAAAGCAGGGAAATAAGTATTGGTGAAGATGTGGAGAAATTAGAACCCTTGTGTACTGCTGGTGTGAATGTGAAATGCTGTGGTCACTATAGAAAAAGTTGACGGTTGCTCAAAAAGTTAAGTACAGAATTATCATATAACACAGAAATTCAACTCTTACATACCCAAAGAAACTGAAAACAGGTACTCATATATTTGTATACTAACATTCACTGCATTACTCACAATAGCTAAAAGCTGGAAACAACCCAAGTGTCCATCAACAGAATGGATAAACAAAATGTGATATATACATAAATATATGTATAAAATGGATTATTCAGCCATAAATGAAGTTCTAACAAATGCTACTGTTGAGAAATGTAGAAAATATTATCCTAAGTAAAATAAGCCAGACAAAAAACACACATATTGTATGATTTCATTTACATGCAGTATCTAGAATAGGCAAATTTATACAAACAGAAAGTAGATTAGAAGTCAGCAGGGGCTGGGTGGGGGGAAGGAGTAGGAAGTTATTCCTTAATGGGTTCAAAGTTTCTGTTTGGGGATGAACAAATGTTGGAGGCAGTGGTGATGGCTGCACAACGTGAATATAATAATGCCACTGAGCAGTACTCTTAAAAATGGTTAAAACAGCAATTTGTATTTTATATAGATATAGATATATGTACTTTTTAAATTAATAGACTTTATTTCTTTGAGCAGTTTTAGGTTTATAGAAAAACTGAACAGAAGGCACAGAGTTCCCTTCACCCCCTCTCCCTCCATCTGCCCACAGTGTCCCCCGTTAACATTCTGCACTGGTGTGGTAATGTTACAATTGATGAACCAATACTGATGCATTACTATTAACTAAAGTCCACAGTTTACATTATATATATATTTTACCACAATAAAGAAAAAAAAAACAAAAAGCAAATGGATGGGGGTGTCTTATAGGGACATAGGAGCCAAGCTGAAAAAGCTCCCAATGGCCAAAGCTGAAACAATCTAAGCCTCAAAGTAAATAACATTGTATACGGTTATAACTTGAAATATAAAATAAGTACACAGGAGTCCACACTGATAAATGACCGAATAAATAGATAAATGGGAGAGAAGAGACAAATCTTCAAGAATTCCAAATAACAAGTACATATATTGCCCCTCCAGGGTGAAGCTTAGACCCCCGCACCCCATAAAGTATGGAAAGGGAAAAACAGTAACTTGACAGTGAAGAGACATGGCAGACACCACTGACCAATGATTGAGGTCGGCATTACCTGTGACAAGTCACGTGGACGTGATGAGAAAGGAGCTTTACCTTTGTCGTATTTCCCCCAGCCCATAATCTAGTCCAATCATGAAAAACACATTAAACAAACTCAAATTGAGAAACGTTCTACAGACCACCTGATGAGTACCCCTGAAAACTGTCAAGGTCATGAAAAACAAGTGGAGTCTGAGAAATGGTCACAGACCAGACAGCATTAACGAGACGTGCACGGGCCGGCCCGGTGGCGCACTGGATAAGTGCGCCGCTTGGGAAGCGCGGTGGCGCTCCACAAAAAAACCGAGATGTGCAGTTAAAGTGCAGCGTGTCCCTGGATGGGACCCTGGGACAGAAAGAGCAAATGAAGGAAAAACAGGTAAAATCCAAGAAGAGTCTGGAGTTTACTTAACAGTGATGTGCCAATGTCCACTGTACACTAAGATGCTAACAACATGGGAAAACTGGGTGAGGGGCACACAGAAGCTCTCTGTACAATCTTTGCAACTTTTCTGTAAATCTAAATTAGTCCAAAATAAGTTTACTGAAAAAGAAAAGACATAACAGACGATTGACCTTCTTTATTCCACTAACTACTGTGTAGGTTCAGAGAATCAGAAAACATCTGTTGCAAAGGTGTACTATCCAGTCTTTTAAGGCAGGTCTGTTCCTAAATGTAAAGATGTCATCTGGACTCAGGCTACGAAGCGGGAAATTCTTAGGCATGGCAAGGATGTAGGGAATACGGACCTACACTAAGACAGACAGACCAGGACCACTGTCTCAAGTCATGTGCTGTGGTCTGACATAGATGTCTCTAACATCATGTCACTTTCATTCATTTCAATTTCAAAAGTTTCTTCCAAGGAAGGTCTGGAATCTGGAGTTTTCCTTGAGGTTTCCAGTGGTGTAAGCCCCGTTTCTTCTGCAGTCTGTTTTTCTACTTCAAATTCCCTGAAATCCCACGGAGGTGAAATAATGTTTTTTAGTGTCTTCATTGTATGCACATCAAAGTCATAACATTTTAATTTGTCTTTAATGTCTGCTCCTAAAAAGAAACATCATAATTAGAATAAAATATAAATTCCATCATCTGTCATTTCTATTGTTATATAACGCTGCCTCCTATTAATTAAATCAAATTGTACTTTTAAGAGCACACGTATAGGTCAGAAGGAAAAAATGTACCGATCTTTTTCTTTTACTTTCCACCACTTCCAAGGGCGATGCTAGGAAGACTGTGGAAGCACATGCAGGGAGCGCTCCAGTGTGGTGCAAAAGCCCCACTCCCACAGCCCCTGACTAGTGACGAAGCCCATAGGCAACTTTTGCTCAACGGTTACAGACAAGAGCTGTCTGTGGTATGCTTGCTGGGTACAGTCACCAGTCCTATGCATATAGAAACCATAATTAAAGGAAATCCACTTCCTACATATCAAAACCTTAAGAATAATGTGTATTTGAATAGATATCAATACACATTGGTTTCAATCATTTCTAACATAAACAAAATGAATGATAATTTTACATAGTTCAAACTAATAGCTTTCAGTAATAGGTATTTTGACAGATAATGACATGCAAACCTTCTGAAAATAAGAACAGTAAGTAATGAAAGATAAAGCTGGAAATCTCCCAAGACCATTTCCTCTGCAAGGACAGTGAAATGTCTCTCACTCATTATCGTACCCCCAGCCCTTACTTAGCTTTCTATGAACTTTGTATTTAAGCCACACAACTCCTCCTTGAACAAATGAGGAAACTGAGGCTCAGACTTGCCCCAGAGTCACAGGGGCTACTACTGAGTGGCAGAGCTGAAGCTACAACCCAGGGTCGTTAAGATGCTGGAGTGCAAGCTTTTTTTTTTAAGTTGAGACGTAACATACAAACAGGTAAGTGTGCTGGATGAGTCCTTACATACCTGTACACCCACATAACCGCTGCCAGGCAGAAACACAGACCACATCCAGTTCCTGAAGACCACCTCGTGCCCCTTCCTGGTCAATACTCCCAGCTTTCTTTAGCCTAAAATAATCCCTACTCTGACTTCTCTATCACCACCAATTACTTTTGCTTATTACTAATCTTCCTATAAACAGAAGTTATCATAACATGCTCTCTTTTTGTCAAAATCTGTGAGATTTGTCCATGTCACCACATGATTCGTTAGTCTTTTTAACTGTGGAGTGTTCTACTGTACAAATATAACACAATTTACTTCTCCCTTCTTCTACTGGTCGACATCTGGCTCATTTCCAGTTTGGCGTATTATGAATAAAGCTGCCGTGAACAACCTTGTATAACTTGTTTCTGTTGGGACACCTGGGGGTAGCACTGCTGCATCAGGTCAGTGTGGCTGATCACTACCCAAATAACACCAGTACATCTCCAAGCATCTTCAACTTCAACAGTTCCCCCCCACACTGACTGTGAGCTTAATTATGTGGCTTGTTGTGATGAACAGAATATGACGGAAGTGATATCGTGCAACTTTCAAGGTCTTGAAGCTTTGATTCTTGTCTTCTAGAAACTTGAGACCACCATGCTACGAAGAAGCCTGGGACAGAGAGAGTCCCAGCCATCCCAGCTGAGGTCCCCCACCCACGAGTAAGGCCATCTTAGACCATCAACCCAGCCAAGCATCTGCCGACCACAGGTGCATAAGTAAACCTAGGTAAAACCAGCAAATGACTCAACTGACTCAAAGAACTGTAAAATAACACACCGTTGTTGGTCAAAGTTTGGGAATGGGCTTATTAGGCAGCAACAGATAATGGATATAATAGGCTTGTTTAACTTTAGTAGATATGTCAACAGTTGTCCAGAGAGGTTTTTCCCATTTTATAACCCCCCCCCCAATAATTAATAACATACAAGACTTCCAATTGTTCCACATCATCACCAACACTAGATACTACCAGGGTTTTTAATTTTCAGCTGATCTGATGGGTGTTATCTCACTATCGTTTTCATTTCATTTCCCTGAAAAGTAATGATGCTGACCACCTTTACTTGCTTCCTAACTACCTAGATATCCTCTTTAAGAAGCTTCTCGTCAAGTATTTTGCCCGTTTCTGGACCTATTTCTTTTTTTTTTCTTTCCCTTTTTGTCTTTTTTCGTGACTGGTAACGGGATCGCAACCCTCGGTGTCACGCCCGCACCGCGACCTGCAATGGGATCGCAACCCTCGGTGTCACGCCCGCACTGTGACCAGCAACGGGATCGCAACACTCGGTGTTGCGCCCACACCGCGCTCAACCAGTGAGTGGACCGGTCTCTATATGGGATCCGAACCCTCAGCGGGAGCGCCGCCGTGCTCCCAAGTGCCGCACTCTACCGAGTGCGCCACCGGGCCGGCCCGACCTATTTCTTATTTAACGTTTTCATGCTGACTTGTGGATTTGTGTATTCTTGACCTGGGTTCTCTGACAGGTCTGTGCACCGTGAGTCACCTCCAGTCTACAGCACGCCTTTCACTCTCTTCATCATGCTTGTGATGAACAGAAGTTCTCAACATTATTGAAGCCCAATCTATCATTTGTTTTTCCTCTTATGATTTTATGTCCTGTTAAAAAAAAACTTTGCCTACCCCAAAGACCAGATCTTAAAATATAACTTCAGTGCACCCTCCTAATCTCATAATGTTTGTAACTGAGTGCCCTGTATAGACGTTCCATTCAAATACCCTATTACTAGCTTATCATTAAAAAAACTTTTAAAGAATTACATATCACTGTTATGTGAATGTAAGGCATCTTAATATTCCACTGAAATGGAAACATTAAAATTATGTTATACGCTGCATTATAAAATAACAAGGACAGAGCCCCTTCATTTGTTTATCAGAAAAATGTCTCTAAGATTTCTTTTCCCATTATGCAATTAGATTAACTCTTCTATAACACAGTGCTTTACACATATTCTATAACAGTATTTTATTCTGTAACAGTAACACAGCAAGGACTTGATCCTCACAGCACTGTTTTAGCAAAATAAATGGAGTTTCTTGATATTAATGTGGTTAAACTTAGAACCTTAGATGAGAATTTGAGAAACCTCAACATAGAGATACAAAATCTAAAAATTGGAATACAATGCTGAAAATAATTATGATCTTACCGATATAAGCTTCAGAATCACCAATGTACATTTCGATGCAATGGCCAAGCATTGTAACAGAAAATGTGTCATCTCGCCTAAGACCAAGGGCCTGCCGAGAGAGATTCAGCATGCCTGTTAAAAGAAAATGTACTTCCTTCTCTTTGGTTTAAAGACATTCCCACAGTGATTCGCTTCAAAATACTCCAGGGAACCCCAAGGATGAGGGTAAAGGGGTTTGTTTGTGGGGTGGTGGAGGTGCATTACACTATTCTGTTTTCTTATGCTTGAAATCCACACCCCTCCACATAGAGCCCTCTGAGCCTTCTATACTGATTAACCACAGAAGATAGATTATACAATATGAACATACACATATTTGAAAGAGCACATAAGACCAGAAAAGTTGCTTAATACACACTGCTGACTTCATCAGTATTCTGGTTACCATGGCGGCACCTTCAGGACTTTCATTTAGCCTGAAAAATCTCCAACTGACCCTAGGAAATCAGCTATGAACCTATATCTCATGAATTTATTTTTGAAATATTACATTTCCTCATATTTTATCTCCTTCTCCAAATGTGATTCCCACATTTTCTGAAATTCTAACATTTCTGAACCTGGATATCTTACAACTGCTGGCTTACTAGTACTGCCAGCCAGCCACAGCTGTGACTCACTGTCCCTCCTGTGAAGTGTGGGCTTGGTGGCTGTGTTGGTGGCACAGACTAGACAACAAACCATATGAGGAACATTCAAAGAAGACACGTGCACTGTAGTTGTTGTCTAAAAACCTTCTGTCGGCACTTCGCAGACTGAGAGGTTCTGAGAGAGATTTACAAAGCAGGTGTCTGTGGCTAGGGGGAAACCCAGGGTCAAGAATAGCGTGTGTGTTGCACCAGGAAAGGACTTTGGGAAAACAAGGATATGGACCACCTGGGCAGAATATCGTAATCATTTATTTCACTTATTTTCTTTTTTATGTATGTACTAGCATGATCCCTGATAAAAGTCTATGTCTAAATAAGCAATAGGAAAAAATCATGTTAAAGTTTAATTGGCAGCATTTTGTTTATCTTCCTTATTAATGGCGTCCTAGGTTTGATGAAAGACGGTGTATGGATTAAGGAAAAATGCTTTCCTTGTGATGAATGCACAGATTGTTTTGTTCATCCACTAAAGTGATCTAAGGGAATTAATTATAAGAGTCACAATTAGGAAGACTGGGAGTTTCCAAAGGGCTCTCACTGTGAACTGGTGTTTCTGAACCCCTGCCTAGAGGGGAACACCTAGGCTACACTAGCTGACAGTGTCCCTGGCACTTGTGAGCAGCACTGTTCGCTCAGGACAGATCTCATTTGTTTCAGTTTGAGCAACACTGCACAATGAGCACATGTTTTTCTCTGCAAATGAAAGTATAACACACAAAGCTGCCTAAAGAATTTTAAAACAGTAAACAAACAAACATTGCCTGCAAAAGATCTTTTTAAAAAAAGTAGTGAACGTTAACCGGATTTAAAGTTAGGTACAAATAAAACACATACTGTGTGGAAATAGTCCACAGCATTTTCGAAGTTGCCCATCAGACTATGGATATATCCTATGGCAGAATAGGTAGATGCATTTTGCGGAATCAACACCAGCGCCTGGCGGTGGTAATCCAATGCCTCTGCATACTTTTTAAGTTTTCTGCAGACATGCCCTAAGTTGTTCAACAAAGGTTCCCATTTGTCAACTGTTACCTCATTCCCAATTGCTTTAATTTTTTCCAAAGCATCAAGAAACCATTTTTCTGCTGTTTTCCATTCTCCGTTCTGAAATGCAACCACGCCGACCTCGTGCATAACAAAAGGGTCTTCTGGGGCAATGCTGAGAGCTTGGCCGA
>NW_007728795.1:22558-43633 GCF_000696425.1 Galeopterus variegatus | reverse complement strand
TTTCTTCTGCCAGATATCCTATTTCTTTTTCTTTTTTTTCTTTTTGTCTTTTTTCATGACCGGTAACGGGATCGCAACCCTCGGTGTCACGCCCGCACTGTGACCAGCAACGGGATCGCAACACTCGGTGTTGCGCCCACACCGCGCTCAACCAGTGAGTGGACCGGTCTCTATATGGGATCCGAACCCTCAGCGGGAGCGCCGCCGTGCTCCCAAGTGCCGCACTCTACCGAGTGCGCCACCGGGCCGGCCCGACCTATTTCTTATTTAACGTTTTCATGCTGACTTGTGGATTTGTGTATTCTTGACCTGGGTTCTCTGACAGGTCTGTGCACCGTGAGTCACCTCCAGTCTACAGCACGCCTTTCACTCTCTTCATCATGCTTGTGATGAACAGAAGTTCTCAACATTATTGAAGCCCAATCTATCATTTGTTTTTCCTCTTATGATTTTATGTCCTGTTAAAAAAAAACTTTGCCTACCCCAAAGACCAGATCTTAAAATATAACTTCAGTGCACCCTCCTAATCTCATAATGTTTGTAACTGAGTGCCCTGTATAGACGTTCCATTCAAATACCCTATTACTAGCTTATCATTAAAAAAACTTTTAAAGAATTACATATCACTGTTATGTGAATGTAAGGCATCTTAATATTCCACTGAAATGGAAACATTAAAATTATGTTATACGCTGCATTATAAAATAACAAGGACAGAGCCCCTTCATTTGTTTATCAGAAAAATGTCTCTAAGATTTCTTTTCCCATTATGCAATTAGATTAACTCTTCTATAACACAGTGCTTTACACATATTCTATAACAGTATTTTATTCTGTAACAGTAACACAGCAAGGACTTGATCCTCACAGCACTGTTTTAGCAAAATAAATGGAGTTTCTTGATATTAATGTGGTTAAACTTAGAACCTTAGATGAGAATTTGAGAAACCTCAACATAGAGATACAAAATCTAAAAATTGGAATACAATGCTGAAAATAATTATGATCTTACCGATATAAGCTTCAGAATCACCAATGTACATTTCGATGCAATGGCCAAGCATTGTAACAGAAAATGTGTCATCTCGCCTAAGACCAAGGGCCTGCCGAGAGAGATTCAGCATGCCTGTTAAAAGAAAATGTACTTCCTTCTCTTTGGTTTAAAGACATTCCCACAGTGATTCGCTTCAAAATACTCCAGGGAACCCCAAGGATGAGGGTAAAGGGGTTTGTTTGTGGGGTGGTGGAGGTGCATTACACTATTCTGTTTTCTTATGCTTGAAATCCACACCCCTCCACATAGAGCCCTCTGAGCCTTCTATACTGATTAACCACAGAAGAGAGATAGATTATACAATATGAACATACACATATTTGAAAGAGCACATAAGACCAGAAAAGTTGCTTAATACACACTGCTGACTTCATCAGTATTCTGGTTACCATGGCGGCACCTTCAGGACTTTCATTTAGCCTGAAAAATCTCCAACTGACCCTAGGAAATCAGCTATGAACCTATATCTCATGAATTTATTTTTGAAATATTACATTTCCTCATATTTTATCTCCTTCTCCAAATGTGATTCCCACATTTTCTGAAATTCTAACATTTCTGAACCTGGATATCTTACAACTGCTGGCTTACTAGTACTGCCAGCCAGCCACAGCTGTGACTCACTGTCCCTCCTGTGAAGTGTGGGCTTGGTGGCTGTGTTGGTGGCACAGACTAGACAACAAACCATATGAGGAACATTCAAAGAAGACACGTGCACTGTAGTTGTTGTCTAAAAACCTTCTGTCGGCACTTCGCAGACTGAGAGGTTCTGAGAGAGATTTACAAAGCAGGTGTCTGTGGCTAGGGGGAAACCCAGGGTCAAGAATAGCGTGTGTGTTGCACCAGGAAAGGACTTTGGGAAAACAAGGATATGGACCACCTGGGCAGAATATCGTAATCATTTATTTCACTTATTTTCTTTTTTATGTATGTACTAGCATGATCCCTGATAAAAGTCTATGTCTAAATAAGCAATAGGAAAAAATCATGTTAAAGTTTAATTGGCAGCATTTTGTTTATCTTCCTTATTAATGGCGTCCTAGGTTTGATGAAAGACGGTGTATGGATTAAGGAAAAATGCTTTCCTTGTGATGAATGCACAGATTGTTTTGTTCATCCACTAAAGTGATCTAAGGGAATTAATTATAAGAGTCACAATTAGGAAGACTGGGAGTTTCCAAAGGGCTCTCACTGTGAACTGGTGTTTCTGAACCCCTGCCTAGAGGGGAACACCTAGGCTACACTAGCTGACAGTGTCCCTGGCACTTGTGAGCAGCACTGTTCGCTCAGGACAGATCTCATTTGTTTCAGTTTGAGCAACACTGCACAATGAGCACATGTTTTTCTCTGCAAATGAAAGTATAACACACAAAGCTGCCTAAAGAATTTTAAAACAGTAAACAAACAAACATTGCCTGCAAAAGATCTTTTTAAAAAAAGTAGTGAACGTTAACCGGATTTAAAGTTAGGTACAAATAAAACACATACTGTGTGGAAATAGTCCACAGCATTTTCGAAGTTGCCCATCAGACTATGGATATATCCTATGGCAGAATAGGTAGATGCATTTTGCGGAATCAACACCAGCGCCTGGCGGTGGTAATCCAATGCCTCTGCATACTTTCTGCAAGAGAAAACCAGGCGGGGGTGGGGGAGGGCAGAAGGGGAGAGAGAGAGAGAGAGAGAGAACAATTATTGGGTAGAGTACAGCACTACACTCCTCAGTCTAGGAAGAGCAGTCATTTACATGAACACATAAGAAACACTTTTCTCTATTAGAATGAAGTCTACACTGGTAACTTTCCTCCATTCTCACTTTCGTGTACCTCAATACCTCCTTGCAATTAATTTTCCTGGCATGCTCCCTGAGCCAGCCGAGGGCTCTCCTGCATGAATACCTGCTGTCCACCCGAGGTCTGCTGGAGTGCCCTTATCACACACTGCCCCTTCAAGTGGCAGTAAACCTCACACACTGAGGTGGTTAAAGGCAGCCAAGGACTTTTGCTTTAAAGTCCAAAAGATTTACTTAGAATGGTATTCGCCAAAGTTCTCTGGAATACCTGCCCTGTAAAATCTTTTGTAAAAAAAGAAGAAAAAAAAAAAAAAGGTTGTATGCTCAATTGAAGTTTGGGAAATGCTGCAGCTCATAATGCATAGAAAAGATTCCAAGAAACCCTGCAATAGAAAACCTTGTTAAATTTTGAGTAACCTAGAATTTCCCAGACTTATTTTACTAAAGAAATCCACTTTTCAACTTTCATCTGTTAGACTATGGATATGATTTTAATTAGATCCTACTGTCCTAATCCATCTAAATTAATTTGAACACTAAAAATTTTTTAGTGTAAAAAAACCAGCTACTATAATTCTCAATGTTTCTAAAATAAAGTTGTACCAACAGAGATAAATAATAAAAACAGTTGATTTTGATGCTTTTTATATGTGAGCAGCCAAGTACAAGAAAGCTGGAGGATCTCATGAGATAAAAATATGAAAAAGGCTATTAAAAATTAAGTAAACTTTTAGTCACAAAGTATATTTCTGAAAATGCTCTACTTCACTTACTTAAGTTTTCTGCAGACATGCCCCAAGTTGTTCAACAAAGGTTCCCATTTGTCAACTGTTACCTAAAACACAGCAACATCAAGCCCACGAGTTACATATGTCACAATTCAGCCTGAGCTGAATTACTGCATTACTGCATGTCTCTGCAAGCTGAAGTCTCTCCTGGTGTATGCCTCCACCATAGCACTAAGGCAAGGGCATCTGCTGGTTATCCACCTTTCTTTACCACCAGGGACTCCCTGAAGACTTGTTATCAGCACAATTTTATCAAAGAGCCCATCCACGCTGAAGCAGTTCAAATTGTATACCTGCAGCCCTGAGCTTTCTCTGAAACACCAGATCTTTATATCTATCTTCCTACTAAATATTTTTACTTAGAAATGTTACAAACACTTTAAATTCAATGTGCCACACACCAAACTCATTTCTCCTGCCACCCCAGCTCCCTGACCTCACTTCACTCAAGAACCCCGTCAGTCCATAAGTGACACCCATGTCATCCCTGACCCTTCTGAGAATCACCAGGGTATGTTCATTCTACCTCCTGGACATAACTCCAACCCATTTAATCTTTACCTTCCCCATTAACAAAAGACTTGTCTAGGCTCCAGTCATGCAAGTCTGACCATGCTGTCCCCTCCTAAACTCCATTGGCTTTCCCATCCTCCTCAGGATAAGGTGCAAACTCTATAACATCATTTTCAAGGCCTTAATGACCCACACATAATCCTCCTGTCCTATTTCTTGACATTCTCTGTGAACTCAAAATCCAAACCATACTGAGTTAGCTCAAATCTTGCACACACCATTCTCTACACCTGAAATACCCTTCTCCTTCGTTTCTGCCTGGCTAATATCTAATCACCTTCAAGACTGCAGTGTATGATGTTATAACCAAAAGTGTCCCTGACCACCCTGTGTCTGGGTGTAATGCCCTTCTGTGCGGACACCTGTATTTCTTCAGTGCCCTGTACTATCACTGCCAGTTTACTTCTTTGCTTTTCCCAATAAATGTGGGGCAGGAATTATCAAACTAGTTCTCTGCTACGTCCCATTGCTTAGCTCAGAGCCTAGGACATGGTCAACACTCATTAAATACGTGTCAACTAAATGAACAAACAGACCCGAGCTAAGTGCTCTAACTCTGCTGAGACTGTCTCTAGGAGGCACAGCCCAAGTGAATGAAAAACAGGCCCTTTAATGATTCCTAGCCATGACTGCTTTACCTTGACTACTCTGACATTTGCTGCAGTTTATAACTAAGTCAAACAGTATTACCCCCTCTTCAAAAACTTTTTAATGGGCATTTTGATATTTCAATTGTATTGTGCTTTCATACTTAAAAACATTACTTTAAATTTCTGTAAGACTCCATAGTGCCTCTGAATCATCAAAGAAGATAGTTTCAACTTTACATGTGGCTTACAAGAGTGCTTCTCAAACTTTTCTGAGCACAAGAATCACCCGGGGATCTTCCTAAGAATGCAGATTTTGATTCAGTAGATCTGAGATTCTGCACTCTAATAAGCTTCCAGGCGATGCTGATGCTGCTGGGCCAGTCTGAGAAGCAAGGCACTCAATTCTTTGAAAACTGGCAAGGTGTAAGTGGCAACCCTATTTTAACAAAAACACTTGGATTATCCAGAACTATCCGAGACTGAGCTGAGGAAGAACCTGCTTCATATATATGCATTTGTAAACACATAAAGACACAGTGTTTGTAAGTTCAGATGACAAATATTAACAGACCGGGCAGACTGCCACCTGCCAGGGAGACCTGTGGTGCTGTGTCTGTCACAGTAGAGAGGAGCCAACAGCAAAGGAAGGAGGGAACTGTAGGCAAATGTGCACAGAAAGAAGTGAAAATCAGAACACAAAAAAAACAAGATAAGTAGGAATAAAAATAATTGGGAATCAGAAGTGTAGAAACCTGCAAATCCCTCACCTACAGAAGTTTTTATCTAAAATTGTCACTACTGTTAAATAATACCAGTGTACACACATCCTTGCTAGTTGGGAAGTTAATTCACGAGTACCAATTCATGGGGAACATCTTTCATACAACAGAACCTAGTCAAATATTTCAAACACTGAGGTCTAAATATATACTCAGCACACGGTAAGAAACGGTGATGAAAGGTCTGAACTGATCAACACCTGTCACCACCCTATCCCCACAGAAGTGGGGTCTGCTGCTTTGCTGTATTTACCCTTCAGTAACAGACAAGGGTCTCTGAAGTTCTAGAAGAGGAGGAGTATTAAGTTAGATGCTACAGAGCCTACCAGTTTCCACTAACCATCAGATATTCCTGGTTCCAAATGATCATCTAATCTATCTGATTATTCCCACACTTCAAAAGCCCTCTTAAAAAACAAAGACCCAACACTGCCCTCTTAATTAGAAACAAATTCATTTTTTGCCACAGTTAACTGCCTGACAATTCCAACATTAACAATTCATCTGTTATGATAAATATTATATTGTTATCTTCTAGGCCAGAGAGACTGTTTATATTATTTTCCTCATTCAACAGTAAATATACTCAGGGGTGTGTATGTCTGTATTTACAGATATTACATAGAATACCTCATTCCCAATTGCTTTAATTTTTTCCAAAGCATCAAGAAACCATTTTTCTGCTGTTTTCCATCTAAAACAGAGGGAAAAAAGGTTGAAGGTTATTTAAAATTATCAAGTATAAATATTTTAAGAAAAATTTGAATATCTCTAGCAGTACTAAAATGAAATGAGACTGCTGGAAATAAGTGATTAAAATTAAAATTTAAATCGGATAAGTGAAGAATTTTATGGCATTAATATCCTAGTTCAAAATACTGGGAGATACAGTCGATAAAGTTGCTGTAAACGCTGATTTAGCAAATACTGAACTGCTCCCACAGGAAACAGGTTCCTGCAAACCTCTGGTCAATTTTCATCAAGTGATCAGTACATAACCTTGCTTTATGTGTGTTTCTGTTTAAAGACACCTTATTTGATATACAGCATGGATTCATTAACGTTGAACTCATGGCCAACAGTGCTGTAACTCATGCCTCTAATAGATGTATTTCCTAATAAGGAACATATCTAATACACATCACAGTTTCCTGTGCTTGGGAACATGAGAGCGCACTTCAGCAGTAAGCTTGGGGATTATTTTAAACAGTGAAGTCACCACAAAAAGCACAAAACTGAAAAATGTGGCACTAAATGAACCACGAAAAGAACACTATTTACAGTATGAGCTGAACCAAGGAGAGTATCACCTTGTCTGGCCTCAGTGAGAACGTGTGCATCGGGGGACTCACTCAGACTCCTCCCTGCCCTGTACACGTCTGCGAATGAACACCCCGAGGGGCTGACTCGGGGTCACAAATACAAATCAGTGAGCAGGCGAATGTGCAAACACTGCGGATGGGCTGTGTCACTCTAAATCATTACTGTGTATTTTCAGAAGCTTCAAATTTTCCTCCTTCATAAATTCCCAGATGACCCGAATTTTAAAACATGCACATGCCACAAACAACACTGAAGTGGTACTAATTTACTGTTTTTAAATTTATGTATAATCTAATGCAAAGGACCACAGATATTTTTCTCTTTGAGTGTGACACCAAATCCCTTATTCTATAAACGCAAAGCCTCAACTGACCAAAAAACTCAAGAGACCGGATCATTCTAATTAGTTTAATTTTCTGATTTACTAGTAACAGAAAACATTTTTGTTTCAAAAACTGTAAAAAATCTTTCTCCAATGTATGAATCCAGCTCCTCATGAACAGAGTAGCAACTCTACAGTAGCTCCAGGGCAACTATGGGGTATCAGTGATCTCTCCGTAAAAGACACTGGTTTAGTATTTTTAACGAAATCTGAGATAAGAGTTTCTCTTTTGTTTTCCTTTTCAACTGTTTACCTCCTTCTCCTAAAAAGAACATTCAAAAATAAAAATCTACTGAAGAGTCACTCTGGTCAGTTATGCTCCAGTGACTGAGCTTTGACTCTATCCACAAAGAAAGGGAAGGGCTTGTGGCCTTTCAGTACTTACTCTCCGTTCTGAAATGCAACCACGCCGACCTCGTGCATAACAAAAGGGTCTTCTGGGGCAATGCTGAGAGCTTGGCCGAAGAATCTTTCAGCCAGTTTTGAGTTATTGGTCAAACCATATTCTAATCCAATATACAGCATTGGCAAATGACACCTAAAAATATTGGACATATTCAACACCAAAAACTGTGATTCAATAGAAATTAATTTGTCAACTTCAAATCCTGTCTGCAAAATAATTTAAATGTAGCAAAACCACAGCATTTACTTTTCTCTAACACTCAATTTACTAATATTTAATGAATGCCTAATGGGTTTTAGATTAATCAGCTGCCACTTATACAAACTATCAGCAACATATTTATCTTTGTTTTCATTATCCCACAGCAAAAAACCAAAAACTCTCCGGAGCAGAAGGGCAGTCCTGGGAGGTGTCTGCTTGCCTCCGCCATGCTAATGTCACGCCCCCCGCCCTGGACTGTCCTCCTCCTAGTTTATTCAGCACTGTTTATCCCTCCAGATTGTGTTCAAGTTCCACTTCCCCTTAAGAAGTTACCTCTGACTTTTCTAACCTAAATGGCTCTCCCTTTTGTGAATTCCCATTATAATTAGTTATTATCAGTTCTACATTGAAGAGTTCTGAATTATGTCATGTGTATTAATTCTATTTCCCCAGCCACTGAGATAGTTTTAGGCACAGAGTCAGTACTAACTTCCTTTTCATTGAATTTTCATCTGTTTACACCACCAGATTAGTGACTGCGTTTCAGAAAATGCAGTAAGATAATCTCTCTTTGAAGAACATCAATGAATATTGATGGACTGGTTGGTATGTACTCTGGTTCTAGAGTAATGACTCAAATTAAGATTCTATCACCTACAGAACCCTTGAAAAGTATTTACCTGGAGAAAGTACTTTTGAAATGGCAGGTTAAGAACCTCCAAGATCTGCTCCTCCATAATAGCAAGAAGAACACTGACAAAAATTGTCAAAATCAACTTTTTCAGAACTCTGGAAGTTAACCAAGGGCTTACGACAACCTGAGGAGTGCACGTTCAAGAAAGATGGCTGAATCTCAGTACGGCAGCACCTCTGTGGTGCTTCCACTCGCACTCCCCACCTCCCCTTTCCCAGCCTCACACTAGCAGCCGCACAGACACGGCAGCTGTAAAGCCATTAGCCTGGCAGCCACTTCAGGGTGGTAGGGTGAGTGTGGAGCTTGTCAAACACACCTCAGAGAACTGTCACTATCTGATCTGTCCAGCAGCTCCTAGCAGCCCCACTCATAGCTCTCTCAGCAAGAAAATCTCTACCCCAGGGCATTTGTTGAAAACAATCAGCAGCAATTATTTAGCATCTTAACAAGAGGCTGTTGGGGCAAATAAGAGGCTCGCCAAAAACTTAAAAGGAAATCTGGGGAATAAGATGTCCAAAGGGAGCTTTGAAGAGTTCAGATCCACTCCTGGGGATCCAGAGGCCACACATATGCGTAGGGCTATACGCATGGACAGAGAAGACCCAAGAAGGCCCTAATCTCCCATCTCTGGCTGACCTTGAGGCTCTGTGCAAGAAAGAAATGAAGGCTGAGGCAGAAAGTTGTCAGCTACCAGAGTGATGAAGGCGTGCCCCAGCACAGAGTCCTTCAGCAAAGGGCATACGACAAAGCCACCGAGCTAACTAAGCAGAGGCTTCAGGGGCCTCAGACAGCATAGGACAAAGATGACAGAATGGGAGTCCAGCCAGTCTGACTCCAGACCAGCTCCTTGGACCACCACACTCCACCACTTCTCCACACAGGGATAGAGCTGCTGGTCAGCAGAAGTAGTTCCCATGAAAGAAGTCTGCAAGGTGTAACCAGCGGGGAGGCCAAAAAGAGTCATGGGAATAACAGGGATACCCTACTCCCCAAAGTAGCGCACTCTCACGCTTACCTCAGTTCGTATCAACGTATATAGTACTGATATAAACCCAGAGCACTGGCAGATGCAGTCCTGCACTACAACTAAGTTACCCCAGACACCATTTGGTGATAGGTAAGATATAATAACTTTGCTCATGAATACTTTCATTCTTCCACAAGCATATGGAAAAGAGCTTCCTCTCTCCTCTCTTCCCTTGGCTTGACTTCCTAGCTCCTTCCTGTACTGGGTGGGATACACACCAGGCAAACTCACAGCACCAACTTCTTTCCCCCACTGCTTCCACAGTTATTTTACAATCATGAGCTACTAGACAACAGGCAAGTAAACTGTTCTAGTTTAGCTGAGAAACCAAATGGCAGTAACAGCAGTAACAGAAATGCTGCTCACAGTACCCTTTCATCAGCTGTGCTGCTGTGAAGTAAGCAGCCATGGCTTGGTCATGCTCACTCTCCACTGCAAAGGAGTGCCCATAGGCTATCCAGGCAGGCCCATAGGTCTTCTCGAGGGTCGTAGCTTTGCTGAAAGAAGACAGTTCACTCAAGTAATATAAGACTTATCCTTAAAGTGTTAAGTTAATTTTCTATAAGCAGATGGCCTCAAAGACTTTAACATTAATTAAATAAATCAGAATTGTCAACAGAGTAAACACTAATATAATATTTGTGCTAATTCATTTGAACTACAACAATGTTCAATAGTACAAGCAAAATTTTAAGAAATTTTAGAACAGAAGTCTACAACTTTTTAAGTACTATAGCTGAACCCATCAGCATTCTGTAGAGAACTTACAAATATTACTTAATTCGGAAGTTCCACTTTGTAACCCAGTAGATAAATGGCGGTAGAAGCAACAGCAAACCATCCAGTGAGGGCATTTTTGTGCCAGGCACCACGTCAGATGTGCGAGGTGCATGATCTCATTCTAACAACTTGCAAGATCAATTTGTTTATATTTAAAAGAAAAGCAGGGCTGAGCCCATTGCGCACTCGGGAGAGTGCGGCACTGGGAGCACAGCAGCGCTTCCGCTGCGGGTTCGGATCCTACACAGGGATGGCTGCCGGTGCGCTCACTTGCTGAGCGCAGTGCGGCCAGTCTCAAAAAAAAAGAAAAGCACACCAAGGCTTGAGAGATTAGCTGATATCCTACAGATGGTGGTGAGAGATTCACCCTGGTTACACAGACTGGACCATTTATAACTAGTCTTCAATCAGTGTACGCATTGTAATGGTTAACCCACAACAAGGAATAAAGAGAATAGGAAAATGGTCAGGGGACCTCAGATGTTCAGAATCTTCAGATATAAATACGGACGTGTGCCCAGGTGTTCCTTGGTTATTGTCTAATGTAATTACACATGTGCACCTAGGTGTCCTGGGTTATGGACTTAAGTATAAAGGACAAGTGGCTCTGATCCACGGCACCTCCCACCCCCAGGGGGGCCACACGGAGGTGGCCGCTACTGCTGCTGGAGGCTGTTGCTGCCGGGGTCCCCGAGACCCTCTGCAAGGCTGCCACCACCGCTGGACCTGTAAGCTGCTGCTGCCGTTGCTGAGGACTGAGCTTGTGCCCTCTGCCAACAGCTCCCAGGATCTTTCCCAGTTACTTAGTGTGGACCTGTGTGTAAGGGGTCTGGTGACCCGGTCTGTAAAATGGGTTTGAAAGGTCTGAACCCTAGCCCTGACAATACAAATGAAAACTTAGTATAACTAAAATAATGAAACATTTTGGCTAAAGCCAAACTTTAAAGTTATGAACTAAAGTTATGAATTGCCTTACTCAACAACTGGAGTAGTTGTATAGCTTTACAGGGTGATATCCCACTTCCTAACATTTTACTTTCTAAGTTTTCTTTCACCCAAATGTTCCATTTCACGTACAGTCCATCACTGAATTGCCCACTAAATCAAAGCATAGTTCAAAACAACGTTCGCAATACTAATCATCTTCCTACTGAAGTTTTTCTAAAATGCTGAACACACAACTAACCAATTCTTTCTACTTTCTTCCTCGTGCAGGGCCCTTTTGTGTCACCTCATCAATTTTCCTAACAATCCTGGGACAGGAGTATTACATCATCCTCACTTTTATAGAAGAAAGAAGAGACAGTAGGAGAAATTAACTTTCCCATGGAATTACAGCTGGTAAATCACAGAACTTGGACTGGAATTTAAGTCTGACTCCAAAGTTTATGCTCTTTCTCTTACAGACCATTTTCTACCTTGTTTGCATAAAGGGAATTAAACAAATTATTAGATTTAAAGTATTTGAGTAATTAATTATATACTAGGCATTTTTCTATATTTGAATAGTACTGGTTAAGGGCATGATTGAGACACATGGCTTCCCTTAATCTAAAACCACAGCAGATCCTTATATGAACCAGTTTGCTCTATATTGTTCTACAGACACATTTAATGACCCCAATCTCATATAAAGTTTCATTGTAATTTCGCAACTATGAACAAGTCCTAAGAGTAAAATTAATAGTATCTCTATAAATGAAAAACAAAACCTTTCAAACTATAGTATCCTCTATTATTTCATATTTATTCTGATTTTCAAATTAAATAAAAAATATATAAGCTCCTGGAGAACAAGGTCTACACCACTGATTTCTTTTATCTCCTCTCATGGCCTCTTATAAAGAGCAAGGTACATAACTGGTGCAGCTGAACTGAATCTGTTGAAGAAAACATCTGTTCTTTCACACTGCTTATAAAGTACTTACTAATTACTGCATTAAAGCATGAGCAAGAAATCACTTCCTATAGGTTCACTACAAAGGCAGGAAGAAAATAAATTCATACCTGAGATATCTTCTGGCATGTTCATTTTTATGACCAACCATAAGATAATAACATCCCACTGCAAACCAAGACACCTAAAAAGTTCAAAATTTACCATGATCAAAGGTGACTTTGAATGAGAATCTCTAACTAACAGGATACACAGAGGGTAGACTAGATGTTCCTACGTCACCTACTCTAAGAATTCTCTCCAAGATGGCCTATCTACTAAGGTCCTAGATGAGAATAGATGACACTCCGCAGCTCCTTCTCAGGTGCCTTCAATAGAAGACAAGGCTCCCGAGCACTTCCTGTTTCAAAACAAGCCTGTGGGACCTGGCTCCCTGCACCGCGTGTCTGCTCTGGTGCAACCTGGGCTCTTCCTTGCTCTCTGACGTGGTCTGTTTCTCATCTAGCTGGCTTCTCTTGCACTGACTTCACACTGGGACAGGTGCAGATTCTTGTCTGAGACTTAGACCCTGAATCCTGACTTTTTGTATTTAAAAACACAGTTCCTGATTCAATTTCCCATTCCCAGTTCTCCATTTTAATCCACAGCAGTTTAGAAGATACACTGATTCGATTAGTGTACAATTCAGTAAGTCGTTTTCTATGTGCAACGTGAAAAAGCTACTGATTATCAGCATTCCTCATGAAACAGGGCAGTATGACGTCATGGTTAGTGTTGAATATTTCTGTACTCTAAATATTTTTAAATAATAAGCATTTATACTTTGTATAATCAGAAAAAGATAAAGGTTTTCATTTTAAGTTATTGCTTCAGTATAATTAAAAAACACCCTCAGGAACTGAAGTCAGTGCTGCTTCTGCTCCAACGCTTTAAAATAAGACGTTATTTGCTTAAACTTAAATATAAGCTACTTTCTAAATACTAGTTAAGTATTTTCTTAAAATTCAGGTAAGAAAAAACACTGAGAGGAAAAAAAGATATTTATATTACTTACAGGATTACTAGGATATAAATCCACCAGTTTATGAGAGAGATAGAAAAGTTCTATAATAGGAAAAAGGAAAAAATAATACAATTATTCACATCAAATGCAATTTAAGATATGACTTCCCCCGTTATAATTCTTCACAATCACAGAAATTCTGTCCTCACAGCAATGATTTAAGGCCTTTCTTTCCTTCTAGATACAAAATCCATTTACCTAACGAAATATAAAAATTCTCCCAGGCAGATACACTCACCTGTAGGGTCAGACCTGTAGTGAACACTGAGCACTTGCCGAGTGACTGGAAAATTGGATGAAGGGCAAAGAGTGGGAAATGTGGGAACAGGACCACCTAACGAGGACCTACACGGTGCTGCAGAGGTGACCACAAAGCTCCTCTCCTGTCTCAGAAACTCACATCTCTTACTCCACAGGCCCATTATGGCCCACCTTAACCATCCACAACCAATTCGGTTGACCAAACTTTCAAATTTATCAAATCAGTGAGTGTATTTCCTCCTGAGAAATATGCAAGTCTAGCGTTTTATGATGACACTTCCTACACCCAGACCCAGATTCAGTAGCCTGGAGTGGCCAGAGGTTCTGCATCTCCAACCAGCTTCCAGAAGACGGGGTGTGCCAGTCTGCAGACCACACTCTGAGTAGCAGGGGTTTGCAGCCAGAGCATCTGGATTTTTTTCTTCCTGACAGAGCTCACTATTCAGTTTTAAAATATTTAAGGGCAAGAATAGCCCAAACACAACTATGTTTCTGAAATGTTAAAACATGAAAACACGAATAAAAAATCTGTTCCCTTCCAATTGCTAAACAGCTACTGATTCTTGCTATATTGGTTTCTTATGGAATTAAAAAAAAAAAAAAAAAGATAGAGAAAAAAAAGGCAATGGTGACACCCAACACTTCAAAGCTAGCATACAGTAAGGCACAAATTACATCTGAAAAAAGGAAGGAGAAAGTCATAAACTATTCTGTGGAGAACACATAATAGACCGCTGGCCACTTTGATAAACATTTCTTCCCCAGTTATTACATTCTTGAGACAAAATTTTCAGAGTTACAGATTTTTTTTTGTCTTGAGAGTTATTTTAATTAAAAAAAAAATCTTACCGTTTGCTTTATTCAGCTCCACAAGTGTCCCTATATGTACAGGTAAACAGTTTGCATGGAAAGGATCTTTTTCCATTACTCTGAAAGTCAGAGCAACAAATTACTACCCCAGAAACGATATGAGGACAGCACTCATTATAATTAGCTATGTTTAAATAGTCATCACAGCATTATGTATGAAACTGTGGGTTATAGTATTTTTTTTTACTTTCTTCACACCATTATCTTCAACTTGGTTCAGTTAAGGCAATGATGACGTTATAAATGAAAGGGAAAATTCTGGTTTATTTGGAAGGAATAAAGTAAACATCACATCATTAACTTTAAAGTCAACAGAATTGTAAGTACCTCAATTACTAAAAAGGATCAAAAACTATATGAAATATTAAATAGATTACAAGTATTTGCCAATTAAAATTTTTGTGACTTCAAGGATTTTGCAGAAACCAAAAGACCCACAAAAATTAGTATATGTAATTTAGCTAAAGGACAAGTTTGAATTATGTACACTAGAAAACTAGTGTGTAGGAGAGTTGGCATAGTTAGTGACTGTGCCAGACTGAGCATGCAGTATCTACAGATTATATTAGTCTCTACTTTAATAAAGAACAAATCTTACAAAAACTATGTGCCAAAACAGTATTTTCAAACTTAAAAGTCATCAAGATTAAGAAGAGGGACATGTATATCCCTCCTGAGTTAATGTAATAAATTTACAAATATGCATAAACCTGTGTCTGTAAATTGCTCTTTTAAGACAGCACCCTATTCAGCACTCTGCAAATGCTAAAGGTAATGCAACTTATCATCAACTAGTTTGAGATTACTCAGACAGCATGGCTGTGAATTACTCAGGTAAAATGGACAGAACCCCATGTTCCTGCATGAACATGGATGGATATACATACTTACACGGAAGTGAGCTTGTAGCACATTTTAAAATCACAGTTATAATAATGTCTCTCAGCTAAAGACACTACCACATCCAGATTCTCTTGCAAGCCATCTACAGACTCAGGGATGACTGTTTCACTAGGCTTATTATACTGAAACACAGAGAAATTTAAACATAAAGTCAATGAGCAGTAACAAATCAAAAGGCGGACTCAACTTGTGCTTGGCCCAAGTGGTTCAAACATTTAGTGAAGAACACGTGAGGCTCTAAAAACTTTTTTAACTTGAAGCTTCATCAGCACTCCTCTCAATAAGTTTAATTCTCTTCTCAATTTTATCACAGAATTCCATGGTAGCACATATTCCACAAAGTAGAAGTTCAGGAAGCATAAAAAAAGATCCTTGTTTTTATGTAACATCATTCCATATATCTGATAATTCAATATTTTAGTATAAGGAGTGCTTGGAAGGAAGAGATATTTTTGGAATATCTTTTTTAGGAATCATATATTTTAAATAATGTACCTCTATTCTTGCAAATGTGTTAAACTAATAAAACTTATTTTAAAAAATCTAACTAAAAAGAATAAAGGCTAAATTTAATCCAAGAAATAAGATATTTAAGTAAAGCAAGTGCTAACTTTGTATTTTTACGTACCTTTTTTAATTTGTTCTCAAATAGAAAACGCAGTAATTCCTGTTCTTCAGTACAGAGCTTGCTGAGAGGTAGCGATTCGAGAAGTTCCTTTTCTTAAAAGTGGAGTGAGGAAAAAAAGAATGTCCTCACAATATTTATGGGGGAAGAAAGTCAGCAACTAAAAATATTCTTTTACAGCTCTTGGTCTAAGTAAATCAAACTCGAAAGAGAAAATAACGAGATCCAAATGTACCAGGGAAGCTGACAACACTCCCAGGCCCAGGAGAGAGAGCCAGCCAGACTACTAGGAACTACCCACCGCAGCACTCCTGAAGCTGTGCGGACTGTTCAGTCATGCAGGAATCCTGCACAGCGCAGAGTGTTTAACAGGTTCTCAGGCCTCCACCCATTAGATGCCAGCAGCAACCACTGACCTTCCCTCTGGGTCCCCAAGTCGTGACAACCAAAAAGATCTCCAGACCTTGACAAATGTCCTCCAGGGGGAAGGACAAAATTGCCCTGGGCAAGAACTGCTGCACTAGGCTAAAATATCTGTAAATCCCATTAATACAACAACCCCATTTTCTGTTTCTCTTGTTTACCCACTTCATATCACTGCCAACATACTTGGTTAGGGTTTCTCAGTCTCTGTGGTACGTTAGGATCATCTGGGAGCTTTAAACCATCTCATACCAGAACCCCACCTCTGGAGATTCTGACTGAACTGGTCTGGATTTGGGACCTGGACACTGATGTTTTTATAGCCCCTCAGGTATTCAAAGTGCAGCCTGGTTGAGAATCACAGAATCAGATATTAAAATATAAATTTATACTACCTCAAATCACTTCTCAAAAAGATGACCTCATATCATGATCCCTAAAGATTCCGATAGCAAAGCCACTGCATACTATTGTATTTTGAAATGTGCTTTATATTTGAAGACATTTAAAAAGTTAATTGGTCTATCTGTACTTGCACATAGCCTGCTCTCGGTTCCATATATTTTTGAGAAAAAAAAGTCTTAACTGTGCAAAACAAAAAACACCTGAGTTTCCAAACCTTCTTGTGCTGTCAACATGTGGTGTGACGTTAAAAGATCAAATGCTTCAAAACAGTAGACGTCGAGTTTCAAAGCTTCCTTGTAGCTGTAGGTAGCCAGGGTTCGGTTATCCAGAGCGTCATAGATTTTCCCTCGCAGAAGACAAATAGAACTCTTTATCTATTGGAAAAATGTAATAAGTCACATACTAAGTCAATACTTTTAAATTTAATTGTTGGTCAAAAATTATATATTACATATTATTAGAATGCTCAGAAGTTTTTATTACATCTAAAAGGATTTGGTTCACCCCACTGTCAAAGCATAGTATAAATTAAAAGAAACATGATCACATGGTGAAGCTTCTCCGTCTAACTTCCCTGGGCGCTAATCACTTTATTCCAACAAATCTTTGTAACTATGTATATGCTATGGCTAATAGGATCATTACTTGTTTTGGCCCGAATAGGGACAACAAACAGTGTGAACGTATCTGTATGAAGTCAAACTTTAAGACAGACAGTTTGATAGGTAGACCCCAATGAAGGGATCTTAGTGAGTATCAAACTGGCTGAACAGTGGTCACAGTGGTCAGGAGCATGACCTGCTGAAGCCAGACAGACGGGAGTTCAAATCCCACCTCTGCCACTTACTCATGACTGTTGACAAGTTGCTTAAGCTTTCTTGGCCTCGGTTTCCTTATTTTTAAAAAAGGGAAAATACTATCTAACCTGTAGAACTGTGAGGACTAGAGATGCTACTGTCTCTGTGGTGCTAGCACATAGTAAGGTACTCAACAAAGTGCCACCTCGCCACTACTAGGAACAAGAAGATGTGGAGATCTGACTCTCATTCCAGACTCCGAGCCTCAAGAAACACATAACTGAATTTAAAGATGATCCAGAGATAGGCAGCTAAAATCATTAAAGATATGAAGAAGATTCATAAATCACAATTTAAAAACTAATGCCACTACGAGAGAATCTTGGACCCAGGCAGTGTCCTGAGTTGTTAAAAAAAAAAAAAAAAAAAGTAAATTTCATAAAATAAACAAAATTGCATTACAAATAAATCACACATTTCTTAGCAGATAAGTTGTTGGATAAGAGGTCCAAAAATAATAATGATAATACCAAGCTCCCTCATAAATGCACTTCTTAGCAGAAAAAATAATGTGCTCCTTAGCACAAAGAAAAAATAGAACACCTAGAATGTGTAATATTCTTAACTTTTTAATGTGAAAAGTAGAAAAGTCAAGTAAGCAAGTTCCCTCACAAACATGTTATAAAGAACACCTGGGGAGATGCAGAAGTTGGAGAGTGACAGCTAAGGGGTACGGGGTTTTTTTCTGAACAATAAAAATGTTCCAAAATTGATTGTGGTGAGGTTTGCAACAGCTCTGTAAATATACTAAAAGCCATCGAGTTGTATACTTTAAATGGGTGAATTGCATATTATGTGAACTATATCTCGAGTTGCTTTAAAAAAAAGAACAGTCCAGGTTAGTAATCTGTGAACATCACTTATTAAATCACATTTAATACATAAACAATCTCTGCTAGCAAACAATTTGTAACTTCATGGAAATATGAAATATACAAACTGGAACACACAAAACAACATAAGAGACAATGTACTGCTAACTAAATAGCAACACCAACCAATTTCTGAAAAGAAACAATCAACCTAAGCAACCCAAGGTTTCTTGGGGTAGATCCAAAACACTGTGGAAACACAGAAAGAACGGAAAAGACTATTCCACATGTGGGAAGTGTTTATGACATCAGACATGAGAAGGAAGATTAAAGGCAAGCACCTGAGGATATAACTACAGCTTCCAACTGATGGCTCAGAAATGTCTCAGAATCTTTTTGGGTTTTCGTTGGTGAATTAAATAAATGGCAACCATAATTGTTTTAATATGGTGATATTCAAGTAAAAGAAGGTAACTTATCTTTGGCATGTAATGTGGTCAATTCTTCCTGATGTTCCTGAAGCATGTTAACAGTATTACTTACTGAGGACGGTGACATTTCCCAGTCATTGGAGGGGTCTTTAAAGCCACTTTCATCCTTTAAGTATTTTTCAAACAATCTTTTGTTGATGGGTTCCTCCATGTCAAGAATATCAAGAGCCTGCTGGTGCTCTTTTGCAGCATACTACATAGAAAACAGAAATGTTATTCATCACCCATGACTTCCAACACTAACTATCCCATATACTTTAGGCTTTAAAAGGGTAATAAATATTATATCCATTACTTTAAAATATGTAAAGTAGAATTTCTGTTATGCATGTCAGTTTTTAGTAAATGAAGAATCAATATTTCACAGCAAATAACACTAAAGAAAAGAACATCTCCTCATGAAATACTTTACTAACCTGCCAAGCTCCATCACTAAGATTCTCACACACACACGAGATACATAATGTTCACATAGTCACATTCTCACCAAACAAAAATGAAACTGAGAGCATACTTACATGGCATCTAGCTGCAAGGTAACGACACGATTCGTACAACTAGGAAAGAAATTAATCTATCAAAAAAAGTGTTCCAAACAATGTGTACTTTCACTTTAAAAGTATAAGCATAAAATGAAGAGAGTTATCTTCATAATTTCTCCTGTTACTCTTGCAGTAAAAAAAAATCCAGTCTTTTTCATCCATATCATTATGAACTTGTTTACTAGGCACCAAGGATTCAAAAGGAGTAAGGACCTGCCTCAGGAGGTGACGGCACAGCAGGGAAGCTCTATGAAAAAGGGCGTGAAAAGCACCAGCCAGCTACGGAAAGAAACATCTGCAGGGGAGAGGGCAAGTGAGGAGTTGGTCAGGCAGTGGAATGGAGGGTTGGGTTGCATTCCAGGCGCTAAGTGTGAATAACTGTCACACGTCCAAGGAACTGAACGTAGTTCAACATACTAGAGTTCGTGCTATATGTATTGATGGTGGTGGTGGGTTAGGAATAGACCAGAGAGAAATCACAGAGGGCCTCAGATGTCTATTAATGCATCTGATTTTATCCTGTAGGTAATGGGAAATCACTGATGATTTTACGGGTGATATAACCAGATCTGTGTTTTAGGAAGTCCACCCTTGTGATAGTTTGCAAGATGAAGTAGACACAGGGAAAGCGGGAAGGGAGAAAATGTTACTGGAGAAGAGACAAGAAGAGAGACTATAATGGAACAGACAAGAAATTAAAGTCCTGACATATATGAGTGGTGAGGAAATGGAAAGGAATACCCATGGTTTCAGAGGTATTGTGAAAAACGAATATTCAGAACTTAGTAACTAGATGGGAGACGGGGGAGGGAGAGAAAAACAAGGTGACAGATTAGGAATAAGAAAGTTTCTCTTCACGTTGAATAAAAAATATTAAATCCTTTTAAATAATTTGGGAAAAATATAACACACACCTAAAATAACTAACTTAATGACTTTTCTTATAGCTTTGAAAAACTTTAAATTTCACACAATTATAGTCAACCCTCTGTACCCATGGGCCCCACATCTGTGGATCTGATCACCTACAGATCAAAAATATTTGGAAAAAAAAATTTCCACAAACTTCCAAAAGGCAAAACTTGAATTTGCTGCATGCCAAGCACTACATTGGATCCACACAAATGAAGTGATATATAGGCACTGTGTTTGGTTTTATAAGTTATCTAGAGATGATTTAAAATATACAAGGATGTGCATAGCTTATATGCAAATACTATGCCATTTTATATAAGGGACTTGAACATCTGCAAATTTTTGTATCCAAGGGGGGAGGGGGGGGCAGTGTCCTGGACCCAATCCTCCATAAATACTTACTTTGTCCAGTTTTCGTGATCGAAGCGCATGGGCTGCTCTGTGATACTGTGCTGTCAGGTAAAGACACTGAGCCAACCAATAAATGTCCTGGGGTTCCTCTGGAGGGAGAAGTTATATAAATGGTCAGAGGTGCAAGGTGAAATAGAAAGATTTTTAAAGATTAACGGGGGGGGGGGGGGGGGGGGGGGGGGGGGGGGGAAAAAAAAAAAAAAAAAAGGGG
>NW_007728795.1:18901-21975 GCF_000696425.1 Galeopterus variegatus | reverse complement strand
GGGGGGGGACGGGGGGACGGACAGGACCAAAAGACAAGCATTTGTCACTTACCATGAGACAGTGAAGCTACTTTATCTGCCCAAAATAGAGCACTTTGATACTGTTGCTGTATACAAAAAGAAAAAAGTGGCAACTGCCCTGTTATTTCCATAGTTTTAAATAGTTATCTAATTAGAATGCTATAAAATAAGTCAATATCTCAATACAATAATTTTTTACACGTAGTATGGGATCTATCAATCATGTCTAGCTTATATCACAGTGAGCGTTTTAGTTCAATGCTACAATAAAAAACATTATTTATAAGATCTTTGTATATACAATTCATGAAGGTAGTTTTTCAAAAACTCATACACTTCAAGTTATCAAAAACAGTAGATAATTTAATAACTTTGCAATACCTAGTCATAAGCTCTTCTTGTGCTGATATTTATATAATGACACTTAGTGAGCTGTTAATGAATCTCAAAGAGGAATTTAGTAGATAGACCATATACTCAAATAACTTATGTAATACAGTTGTAATTCTAATAACACTCAAAATTTAAAAACACACATACATAACTAAGCCACTGTGACCATGGAGAAAAAGTCACCTCCTCTAGGCAACTCTAACAAAAATGAAGAGGCTGGCAATGGAAAGCCACTCACATATTTACCATGGCTAACTTTAGTCCCTGTTCTGGTTCTCAGTCTTTCCCCAATCTTTGCCTCAGTTACCTTGCACGCTGCCAGTCAGGTGGGCAGAAGACATGCTTATGGCATGGTTACAAGTCTGCTCAATATAGGTGTCCCTAGAGTGGAAACCAGGCCTGTCTTCTTCCTGACTACATCCCAGTGTCAAAGAAAAGGTGATCAGAAAATATTTACTGAATTCAGCTGATTTACTATAAACAAAAACACAGCCCCCAATGTACTGCAAACATCTGGCCACATTATTTAGCATCCAGTTTCAAATGTTTTGCCCTGAACAAGGTTTTCGCCTCCTTTTTTCGTTTCCGATTTACTGGGAGTGCAAGCATTTTAACAAGAACAGACATCATGGATAAAACTGATGCTGCTGATTCTAGAGACACTTCTACCCACTTAAGGGCAGTGCAGGGAATGCAGATGTAGTTAGTAAGAATTTTTAAAATACTGACTTGAGATAACAGGCTTGTATATATCTTTATTCACTTAAGTTCAACCAAATAAGAATTACAACTAACCCTCTCAAAAATGCTCTGCAGTAGTCCCGCCTCACCGGCGGCCTCGTCAGCTACTCGCTGAACGAAAACAGGTGAGCACACTTCGCAGTACAATAAGATACTTTGAGAAAGACCATATTCACGTAACTCTTACTACGGAATGCTGTTTATAATTGTTCTATTTTATCATCAGTGTGGTTAAAACCTTACTGTGCCTAATTCACACACGACACTTCATCACAGTAATGTACCTAGAGCAAAGAGCACAGTGCACATAGCAGCCTCGGTACCGTCCCCGGCTTCAGGCGTGCACCGGGGCCTGGGACGAGGGGGGCACTGGCTCAGCTACCGCCTAACCCTGAGGCTCTCCTCTTCAGACCCCCCCCTTCGACTTCCGTCCAGCACGCGGTGTCTGCTGCGCGCCCACTCCGGGCCAGGCGCTCGGCCGGCCGCAGGGCGGGACCTCACGGGGCGGCCTCCAGGCCCCGGCTCCGCATCCTCGGCGCGCACAGGCGGCTCGGCAGGAGGACAGGGCCTGCCCCACACAAGGCCAGGCCGGTCCCCTCCTTCCCCCCTAGAGCCCCTCTGGCAGTCACCCCAGGCCCCAGGCCCCGGCTCCCGGGTCGGGCCGCCCACCTGGTCGAGGTACTGCCGGACGCGCTTCCGCAGCCGCTCCAGGTTCATGGCTGCGCGGGCCCGGGCGCGGGGGCCGGCAGAGCGCCTCCCGCCTCCCGCCTCCGCCGCGCGCCTGCTCCTGCTGCCAGCCGGGCTCGCCGCCCGGCCCCCGACCCCGCGCGCCACCCGGGCTCTTCCGCTCCCGGACAGGCCCCGCCCCGGAAGGCCGCTGCAAACGCGTCCCCTCTAGTGCGGGAAACGGGCGTCGTCCCGCGGGTTCCGGGCACCGCGCGGCCCGGGGCCTGGGCCTGGATCCTCCTCGTGTGAGCCTAGCCTCTACGCAGAGGGACGACACCTGCCGCGCGGCCGAGCCCTGGCACGTGCGCGGTGACACTTGAGCCTCTCCTGTCATCACCCCGCATTTGATCCTGGTGGGGGCAAGAGACCCTTTCTATCATCTTTGGGCGATATCCGAGAGGCTGGTCCTCCAGCCCCAGGTAGAGAGAGCTGCGCACAAACACAAGGGAAACGTGAACAAGCCGATGTGTCGACGTTTCTGGGTCCACACACTGCAGACAGCACGCTCAGTGGAAGCGGCAGCCGGTCACACGGGACTCCGTGTCGCCCCCCCCCTGAGTGTGAGGCCTGGCTCGGGCCGGCCACAGAGCTGCAGAGCAGCAGAGCCTGGGGTCGCAGAGGGGCCGGGAGATGGGCTGTGGCGGTGATGCCCACCTCTGTGAATACACCGCACACCTGAGAGTCTACAGGATGTGACATGTGTCTCTATAAAGCTGTAAAAACGTTTTCTTTACAAGTTAATGCAAAACGACACATAGTTCAGCCAATTTTTCTGTACCTGACTCAGTGTACCCAACCTGGCACTAACAGGTGTGTGCAGATGAGCAAGTTATGTGCACCCCCTTGGAGAGCCCACAGGGTGACAGAAGGGAACTGTGTGGATCATGTCAGTGTGCGATGCCAGGCTCAGCCAGGCATGGTGGAGGAACCAACGGGGGACAGATTCCACCACCCAAGTGAAAACCAGGTGACACGCAAGTGACGGAAATGGAGGGGACACGACCTGAACCTTTCTTCCCCGTAATGAAGTTAATTTTTTAAAAAATAGAAGCAATGCATTCTCATTACAAAAACAAACAAAAAATAATGAACACAGACAAACAGCAGATCAAGTCAAAAGATGAGCTAGCTCGGGCCGGCCCGGTGGCGCACTGGAGAGTGCGCTGCTTGGGAGCGCGGCGGCGCTCCCACTG
>NW_007728795.1:17453-18810 GCF_000696425.1 Galeopterus variegatus | reverse complement strand
CGAGGGTTGCGATCCCGTTGCCGGTCCCCGGTACAGGCGTGACACCGAGGGTTGCGATCCCTTTACCGGTCAGTAAAAAAACAAACAAACAAACAAAAAAAAAGATGAGCTAGCTAAAAATTTGAAACCTACTGCAAAATGCTAGTTTCCTTTAGACATAATAAGCCAATGTGAAGAGACCAATGGCTCTAGAGAGAGATGGGCCAAAGATATAAAAAGACAGTGCATAGGGAAAGAAATGCAAATGATTTTTAAACATATGAAAGAAGGCCAAACTTAACTCATAATAAGAAAAATTAGAATTATAGTGTGCAACTTCTTATATGTCGCAAAGATCAAAAGGTTGATGATAGTTTGTTGGCAAGAGTGTAGGGAAACAGGCACCGTTTTATGATGCTGTTATGAGCGGTATTGGTATAGTCTGTATGGTAAACAAATTGGAATATCTTCCAAAACTAAAAATGTATACTCTTTGACCTAACGATTCCAATTCTGGAAAATATACTATACATATGCATTTTTGCATGTGTACAAAATGACCTGTATTATGAGGTTAGTCATTGCAGCACTGTTTGTAATAGCAAGAGGTAGAGGAAAACTTAAAGACCCATCAGGTAGGAAACTGATTAAATAAGCCATGGTATACTCACATAATAGAATACTACACAGCTGTCTAAAAGAACAAGGCGGTTTTATATGTATGGATATGAAGCAACCTCTAAGATATAGTAAGTGAGAAGGCAAGTGCAAGATGGTGTTTACCATATACTTCCATTTGGGTAATTTAGAAAAGTAGCAAAAGAATAGGTAGAAAGATCCTTAAGCTACCACCGGAAGGACCACTGAGAAGACTGGCCTGGTGCAGTGCCTTCTGGGAGGAGTGACGGAGTGACAGAGACAGTTCCCTGGACATCTTCTTGTGCTTTTTTGAATTTTAACCCATGCACATGTATTTTCTTTTTAAAATAAATATAACTTTTATACATATAAAAGCCTAAAAAGGAAAGAGAATTCAGGGAAGCCAAAAGAACATAAACCTTCCCGTAAAGAATCCTACCCACTCAAAATTTCTCCTCTCACTACTGTGAGTGATTGGCTGTGTCCTTTTCCATGCGTTCACATGCATGCATGACTGGGTAGTGTTTTTCCCCTGTGTGTTTTCCTTTCCTTCTCCTTCACCACCCCTTCCGTGCAAGCAGGTAGTAATCAGCTCTGTGTTCATTAACTTGGGGCAGGCATGTGGCACGGTGTTTTAAGCCATATTTTCAATTGTTTCTATTTGTTTAATAATATTCGCATATAATTATGTGTGTCTTACATTCTTCGGCTTTGTCTTTTTTTGTCATATGAGTTACAC
>NW_007728795.1:14680-17037 GCF_000696425.1 Galeopterus variegatus | reverse complement strand
CATGACTGGGTAGTGTTTTTCCCCTGTGTGTTTTCCTTTCCTTCTCCTTCACCACCCCTTCTGTGCAAGCAGGTAGTAATCAGCTCTGTGTTCATTAACTTGGGGCAGGCATGTGGCACAGTGTTTTAAGCCATATTTTCAATTGTTTCTATTTGTTTAATAATATTCCCATATAATTATGTGTGTCTTACATTCTTCGGCTTTGTCTTTTTTTGTCATATGAGTTACACATGAATGTTCTCTCTTTATAAAAGATTCCAACAAGAAAGGAGTATAAAGACTGTGGAGGTTCCCTTCCTTCCCAGAAAACTATTACTGGCAGCTTGTGGTTGTGCTTTTTCTGCTTCCTTCTGTGCTTTGGATGCATGTGTGCACAATCACCCATATACCCCTTTTTCTTTGCCACAAAAAGATTGGATGATACAATTTGTAATAATTCTGAGATTTGCCTTGTCCACTGGTATACCTCAGAGATCTTCCACCTTCAGTGTCTACTTTGTTCTTTTAGTGACTCAAAAAGTTTTCATGGTATAGCAATCAGAGTAGACTGGGCTATGATGCTATACAAACTAATCCTTTATCTCACACCTGAGTGGCTATGATGATTAATGTTTTGTGCCAATGACTGGGCCACCAGATGCTCAGATATTTGGTAAAACATTATTCTGGGTGTGGCTGTGAGGATGTTTCTGGGGGACATTAACATTTGAGTCAGCAGACTGAGTAAAGCAGATTGCCCCTCCCAATGTGGATGGGCTTCATCCAATCCATTAAAGCCCTGAATAGTACAAAAAGGCTGAGTGAGAGAGAATGCACTCTCTCTGCCCGACTTTGAGCTAGAACATCAGTATTCTGCTCCAGACTCAGACTTGGACTTGGGCTGGAACTTACACCATCACTTCTCCTGGGTCTCCAGCTTGCTGACTGCAGATCCTGACACTTCTCAGTCTCCGTAATCATGTGAGCCAATTCCTCATAATAAATCAACATGCACATTAGACTATGAGTTCAAGTCAAAAAAAAAAAAAAACCAACATACATACACACACAAACACTCAGACACACGCACATACACATACACTACTGGTTCCACATCTCTGAAGAACACGGATGACTATAGTGGCCATTTCCTCCAGGAAACCGTTGAGCTCCCCAAATTGGGCTTATGCGTCCCTCCTATACTTTTTGGCAACGTCTCGTATTTTTCTTCTAGACACACCCAGAATAATGTTTAATTGCCTGTTTACGTGCTTATATAACCCTATAGTCTGTATGTTCTTTTAGGGTAAATATGGAGATAGAATGTGAGAGGGTGAAAAAAAATAAAATTTCTCCTCTTAATCAAACTACTCTTGGGCATTTAAACATTTGGCAGAGCTCTAATTTTGTTTCCTTTTTTTTTTTTTTTTTTCTGGGCTGACCAATGCAGGGTTGAACCCTGGACTCTGGTGTTATCAGCACCACGCTCTAACCAGCTGAGATAACCAGCCAGCCTTGTTTTCTAATTTCTCGTCACTACCTGAAATGGGTCTCACCATGATATCAAGGTGTCCACAGGACTGTTCTCCTGCTGGAGGATCTGGGGAGAATCCAATTCCTCACCTTTTCCAACTTCTAGAGGCTCCTGCATACCTCGGCTTATGGCCCTTTTCTCCATCTTCAAAGCCAGCAGTCAAGGAGGAACAAGGAACCGAATGGGAGGGTCCGGGGGGAGGAGAACCAGAGTCTGGGGTCCTAGGGGTTTTCTCTGGTTTTCAGGAGGAGCAAGCAGGCGCGTAGTCAAAAGCTGCTCGCTGGCCCCATAAAGTGAGGAGCAAAAACCAGCCCTAGGATTTGGCCAAGGGGAGTCCATCGTTGGCCTTCCCAAGCCTGGTTCTGGTGGAGAGAAGTGAGGAAGAGCGATTGGTGGGGGAGACGCTAAGGAGAGGTTTTGTTCTGAGCAGAGTGAGATTTGCTACAGCAGCCAGAGTGGCAGGTGGGCCTAAGCAGCTGAGTGCGGTGGCAGCCGGCTGTGTGCCCAAGTGCTGCTCACACCCCGGCCACCCCGCCTGGAACTCACACCAGGGACCATGAGGGTATTGTACATGACCAGGTGACTGTGATGGCAGGAAAAATGTTGAGGCTGGCTGATAGATGATTCCCCGTGGACGCTGGCACAGCGCAGCCAGGTCCTGGCATGTCAGAATGCACCCTTCAATGCATGGGTACCCCTTGTGATAAACAATGGGATTCCTTTAAACACCTGTTATGGACACAACTGTGTCCCCTCTAGATTCATGTACTGAAGTCTAATCACCAATTTTTTTTTTCCTTTTTGTCTTTTTTCGTGTCCAGCAACGGATCGCAACCCTCAGTGT
>NW_007728795.1:11405-13736 GCF_000696425.1 Galeopterus variegatus | reverse complement strand
CCGAACCCTCGGCGGGAGCGCCACCGCACTCTCAAGCGGTGCACTGTAGCAGTGCGCCACCTGGCCGGCCCCTAATCACCAATTTGACTATATTTGGAGATAGGGCCTTTTAAGAGATAATTAAGGTTTAATGGGTGGACTTTTGATCAAGATGGTGGAATAGACGGTCCCCAGAGCCATCCTCTCCCACAATCAACCAATTTACAGCTATTAAAAAGCAACGACTGCCAAGCTGGGGCCACTACAGCTCAGGTTAAGAGGAGGAGAGACCCATGGAGTGCATGAAGGCAGGAGAAGCCACGATGAGAGAAAGAAAGGACCACTCAGACTGTTTCAAGTCCCGGCCACTTCAACGTTGGCCCTGGTTAGCATACGGAGCAAGAGCTGGCAAAAGCCACCACTGTGCCCTTTGTATGCTGTTGCTTGGAGGCTGCAAGAGAAGAGGGTCTTGATGGCCCCTAGGCCAGCAAGACCACTAACAGTGTTCCCGTGGACCCACATAGGAGCAAGGAGCCACAGACAATTGAAAAAAGGAGCCACTCAGAGGCTGGTGAGTCGTGGCTAGGGACCAAAGCTTGGCCCTTCCCATGAAGTGTTTGGAGTAGGGGGATGGGGGCAACAGGCTCACCGGGAGAACAGTGGGGCACAGCAGGGACAGCTCATCTGCCCCGGAGTCAGCAGGACCACTCAGAGGAGACCGGCCAGGAATACAGAAGAGCAGGAGGTGCAGTTTGCTGGAAAGACTCAGGCCCAGACCAGAGTGCCCATACAACCCGGGTGTACTGGACCTTGCCAGACCTGGGCCATGCGGGGCTGAGGCCCTCACCAGACACCAGGCCTGGGGTACCTTGATGCTCAACTTCCAGTCTCCAGAATCGCGAGGAAATGCATTTCTGTTGCTTAAGCCCCCGTCTGTGGTATTTTGTTATTGCAGCCTGAGTCAATGACTGCGGCATCGCTCCTCTAGCACGAGCACCATGTTAAGATTCCTCAGTGGAGGGTGTGGCAGGGACTTCACAGGAGGAAGAGGCTTCCTGAGTTCCCACGTGAAAAAGGGCTGTCAGTGTGGGTGTCCTGGACATGGGCCAGGTGCACCCCCTCCACAACCCCACAGCCTTGGGTGGCCATGGTCTTCCCTGACCAGGTTGGGCCCCCACGTGGCCTGCACACAGAGCCCACTTCATGCCCACTGGTGGCTGATGCCTGCTCCCACCCGCCCACAGGTGGGCCACAGGTGGGCCTGTTGCTTGCCCAGAAATTCCATGCCAGCTTTAGCCTGGACAAACAGCAGACTTGTCCAGCGGCCCAACCCCAGCTTCTGTGGTGAGGTTTGAGCCCTTCCAGATTTGTTCCTCAGCCCTCGGACACCTTATAACCTTAATCTCATAGTTTTTCTTTTATTATCACAAATATTTTTAAATTTAACATTCCCTACTGTGTGGTCTCTGTCTCCTGAGTGGACCCCGAGCACTACAGGTGGTTTTCTGCAGTGCTGCAGCTCCACTTGAAGGGCCCAGAGGATGGGGGCGAGGATTTAGACAGACGCCCTCCTGCCCACCATGTTTGGAGGGGAGATGACCTGTGCAGAGCAGGGCAGAAACAAGCCCGAGTCAGGGTTGGGCAGGGTTGTGTGGATGGACCCCTTAAGTGGGCCCAGAATGGGAGACTGTTTCCCAACTGATGCTTAGCAATGTGCTCTCTGTGGAGCAGGCTCTCTGTAATCCTGTGGAAGTGGCGGTCTGCGCTGGGGTGGTAGCCGTTCCTCTTCTCCTGGGGTCCAGCAGCATTTGGACAGGCTGCAGCAAGAAGGGTCCTGCCTGTGCTGAACCCTGGAAGCCCTGCTGCTGAGAAGCCCAATGTGCAGTCCTGACTGTGGGTGGGTCCTGTGACCCAGGGGTCCAGCCAGCAGCTGGTGGCAGGTTGATCACCTGGGACTCTCACCACGGGCAGGGGCAGCACTTGTTTCTGGAATAATGACTTTGTCTGGATTTGGATCTGCTTTTCCTGCCTTCCATGTTTGTTCAGATCACCATCTGTGGACTTCGTGGCTAGCCTGTCAGTCTTCAAGGTGTCCCACACAGTGCTGGTCCCAGCCAAGGGTGTGACACGAAGCAGCAGCAGCCGCTATGGGGCTCCCATTGATATCATCAACCAAGTCATGAATTATATTAGACAATAATAAACTAACATCAAAGCATTTCTAAATCCCCGGCCCACGATTTTCCTGGTGTGTGAAGTCGTCTGAATCAGCCGAATGCAGGGGAATCACCCAGCTGCACAGTGGTGTTTTTGTGCAATACTAAATTCTGTGAAATTGGATATGTAAAAACC
>NW_007728795.1:7396-11000 GCF_000696425.1 Galeopterus variegatus | reverse complement strand
CAGCTGCACAGTGGTGTTTTTGTGCAATACTAAATTCTGTGAAATTGGATATGTAAAAACCTCTGTTCTGCTGTTTTTGAAAATTATTTCTTTCGTAAAGTACTCCACGAAATACATTCAGGAAAATAAGACATGGGTTTTCAGTATGACCAGAATGTTAAACATCCCAAGTGGTTGCTCAAGAATTTAAATTACCCTGAAATAAAGAGAGAACAATAATCCTTCTCACTGGGTTGAGAGTGATGTGACATTGTCACCACAGGAGAGTACCATAAGAAGCGGGAAAATCCTGTTGGCCGAAATAAAAAAAAACATTGAGGCTTTGAAATGACAAAAACAATGATTAAGATGTCAGTGATTTGCAAACATCTCTCTGCTGTCATTTGACAACAATTCTGTAAGTTTGGAATTAGCCTCTGTCTAAACATCAAATCTCAGTGTACTTTGTGTTTCCCGTGTCCTGTGTGCACGTGCAGGCATGCTGCCACGGGTCTGCACCAAACACCCACTTAGAAACCGTTCAGTTGGATCCCTCTGGGCTCCAAGGGCTGTCGTGCCCCAGCAGAGCTGTGCATTGGAGCTCTTCAGGGCCTCCAAAAGAGAAAACAAACTTTCTTGGCTAATGGCTTCCCTTTGAATTAACCTCTATCCAGATAATGTTTTAAAAATAAATGTTTGTTAATTAAAGCTGATATAGGAGGTGCTCCGTTTCCTTGGGTTCAGGTTACAAGACACATCTTGGTTACAAGCCATTGCCCAGCGTTTCAGGCCCTCCTCTGGGCTGTCCCCTAGAGGAAGGTTACTGCTGCCAGTTAGACCTATTTTCAGCACAAACAGGGGAAAATGAGACCACAAGGGGCCGGCTTATGCAAATCCAGTGGCTGGGCATGCACTGGAGAGCACAGAACATTCTTGAATATGTCTCGTGCATGTGACAGGGTCTGACCAATAAACATGCTCCAGGAAGAGACCGACTGAGCATGTGCAAGATGAAATGTTATGTAACTGGGAACCACCCCTTAATTGAATATTCATTAGATGGAGAATCTATAAAAGCTGAATCCCAGCAGAAGGTGGGGTTGTTGCTTACTTCCCTGGAGGTGGCCATGGTCTGCTGGCTGAGGCGTGTGGGCTTTACTCTGCATCAAACTTACTTTGAGCAGGTGGCTGCTCACCCTCTTGAGCCAGCCTGCACTTGGTACTGAACTTTAAGTGTGTGTTTCTTGCTTTTGTGTTAGACTTGGTCTGGGCCCTGCTCAGTTTCTGGAGCTAGGCCACACTCTCTCAGTGGAACCTGCATTCTTATCTCTTATATTAAACTAGTTCTCACTGTCTACTGTGACTCTGCCCTTGAATTCTTTCCTGTGGTGGAGTCAAGAACCTGGTGAGAGGACGGGGTGGGTTGGGGCTGGCTGCCGGCCCCCCGTCCACTACCCCCGACATCAAAGCTGTCTGCTGATGCATACCCTTTTATCTTTGTGACACTTGCTGGTGTGGAAAACGAGACCCAGCAAGGGTAACTTACCTGAACAGGGGCTCAAAGCCGCACTGAAGCCGAAGTGTTAGCCCGATAGTGGCCTCTTCATTGACTGACCCATGAGTGACTCGGACTGTACATTGAGACAAGCGCAGTCTCTGAGGAAGCATCTGGGATCTCCAGAGTGTCGCAGAGCGCCTGCTCCTGGGACCGAGTGCTCCCTGGTATGTTGACAGCTTTGTTTCCTGGGCCTCTCACAGCTGAGTGCGTGGGGTGTTTTATTTCCTTTATGGAACACAATTGGTTTACTTACTGATGTATTCAGTTGGTCAAAGTCAGGGCGTATAACTTTTCTATGACTGTGGGAGCCAGGGCTTTACCCTAATGAGCATCGGGATCACCCAGTCTATGGCTCAGGAGCTGTCCTGCAGGGGATGGGGTCTGAGACTTGAGGATGGGGCACCCTGTCACCTTACTCTTCTGTGATGAGCTGAGGGGACATGCCTAGGTAAGGACACTGGAGGACAACCACCTGGGGTTTGCTCTGGGAGGGGGCAGCCTCTCTTCCTGCTTCTCCAGGGACGATGCCCTCCAGCTGGGGGCGATCGTGTTCTGCCTCTGCAGATGAAGTTTGCCAGGTCAAGGGAAGCCTGGAGAGGGCTGATCGTGCCCCCCGTCTCCCCAACCTTCACCTCCTGAAACTGCAGCATCAGGATGACAGCAGAGCTGCCTGTAGCAAGCCATGTCGCCTGGACATAGCATCTAGTTTGAACACCTTTTCTTCCCAGCACCAGGGCGTCTTGCCACGCCTTCTGCAGGACACAATAGTAACTCGCCATTGTGCACATGCTCCCTCTGCAGCTGTTGCAAAGGCAGACCTTGTGGGCACAGGCAGCTGGTCACCCTGAGGTTTACCTCACGGCAAAAGCCAATTCGGAAGTGTGTTCTCTAGCTGGTTACCTGATTATCTACCTAAATGTATCTCACTGAATGATGGCAGATTTTGTGTTAAGCAGACATGAACCTCACTGTAAGCCGAGGAAGAGCCGTTGCTCTCAGTTCCGATGTGAGATTTAGGAAAGCACTTTCCAGCTCAAGATGTTCTTCCCATGGCTTGTTCACATGGGCTTTCAGTCTTGCCTGCCAGCATAGTGCCAGGGGCGGGTGGCAAGGGCACGGCTGGAGGCCAGGTCAGGGTCAAAAAAGGGACTTTGAGCAGGAGGAAAGGCTGGTTTGGCTCAGTGAAGGGGGTGGTGGAGAGAGACCCAGCTCAGTCACAGAATGGACAGAAACCCAGTCTGGCCGGAACCGAGAGGGAGGGGCCGTGAAACAAGCAGCAGAGAGTGCCCTGCGGTGACCTGCCGGTGCCAGAAAGACGGCCGGGTCCGGGTGGTCGGTGATGCTCAGAGCCGTGGCCCAGTGTCGGAAGGAGTAACAGAGCCTGTTGACGCCGGGGGCCATCACAGCCGAAAACGCAGGGCTAAGGGTGGGCCTTGTAAATGACAGCAGCCTGTCGCTGATAAATACGTGAGTCATTTAGACTGGACGTACACAAACACGGAGGCATCACACCACACACACACCACGCCACACACGCATACACCACATCACACACACAAACACAGACACACACCACACACGTCACACACATACACACCACACCACACACACACCACACCACACACACACACACCACATCACACACACAAACACAGACACACACCACACACATCACACACATACACACCACACCACACACACACCACAAACGCACACACCACATCACATCACACACACAAACACAGACACACACCACACACATCACACACATACACACCACACACACCCACACACCCACAGACATACCACACACACACCACACCACACACACACACACCACATCACACACACAAACACAGACACACACCACACACATCACACACATACACACCACACACGCACACACCACATCACACACACAAACACAGACACACACCACACACATCACACACATACACACCACACACGCACACACCACATCACACACACAAACACAGACACACACCACACACATCACACACATACACACCACACACGCACACACCACATCACACACACACCACATCA
>NW_007728795.1:0-6443 GCF_000696425.1 Galeopterus variegatus | reverse complement strand
CACACACACACCACACACGCACACACCACATCACACACACACCACATCACACAAACACAGAATACACCACACACATCACACACATACACACCACACACGCACACACCACATCACACACACACCACATCACACAAACACAGAATACACCACACACATCACACACATACACACCACACACGCACACACCACATCACACACACACCACATCACACAAACACAGAATACACCACACACATCACACACATACACACCACACACGCACACCACATCACACACACAAACACAGACACACACCACACACATCACACACATACACACCACACACGCACACACCACATCACACACACACCACATCACACAAACACAGAATACACCACACACATCACACACATACACACCACACACACCCACACACCCACAGACATACCACACACACACCACACCACACACACACACCACAGATACACACACAAACACAGACACACACCACACACACACCACACCACATCACACACACACCACACACGCACACACCACATCACACACACAAACAGACACACACCACACACATCACACACATACACACCACACACGCACACAACACATCACACACACACTACACCACACACACACCACACCACATCACACAAACACAGACATACACCACACACATCACACACACACACACCACACACACACCACACCACATCACACACACACAGACAGACACCACACACATCACATACACACACACCACACACACACCACACCACATCACACAAACACAGACACACACCACACCACATCACACAAACACAGACACACACCACATCACACACACACACACCACATCACAGAAACACAGATATACACCACACACACCACACACACACACACACACACAGACATAGCACACAGTACACCACGCACACACCACACGTGCCGCATCACACACACACACGCCCTGTACCTACCTACATATAGAGTCATGTCTCAGTAGTTAAGCCACGTCTGGCACTTTGGATACGACAACATGGAGCAAAGCTAGCTGGCGAGCACCACGATCCGTCCTCCCGGCATCCCGCGCATTTGTATCGTGTGGGCAGCTGCTTGCGCAGGATGGAGGTTCTGCGGGGCGTTTCTGAACTGCTGGAAAGGCAGGGTCAGCTCAGTGTCAGGTTTTGGTGTCGCGGGTGTGAAGTGCAAATCGAGGGCGGGAGCGTAACTGCCCAGGGAAGCGGAAGGGAATTCCAGGCTCTGTGGGAAAGAAGAAGAGAGAGAGGCGGAGAGGCAGCTGGACTCAGAGGGGCAAGCCAGGGGAGGACGGAGGCATCTGAGAGGGATTCTGGAGGATGTTCGCTGTTGGGGCTCAAGGTGAGCTGTCACCTCTCTCCCTCTGAGGCTGTGGGTGACATCTGTGCTCAGGGCTGGTGGGTGTGCAGGTGGAGGTCCCCTCCATGCGGGCGTTGGGGAGGGTGCTCTGGGGCGAAGGGGGCAGGGTGGGGTCCACTCTGCTGGAAAAGGGAAGCCCAGACGCTTTGGGCAGCGGAGAAGGGATTGGATAGAAATCGAGGCCTATGTTCCAGAGGAGGAGGACAATCAATAATCTTTCACATCAGTGACAGTGGTCAGGGGCTGAGGCCAGTTGAAAGTGCACATCGCGCCCATAGTGCAAATCACCATGTAAACAAAGAAAAGCACCTGAAGGCAGAGACACAAGGTACTGGCACGAATCCTCTTATGACAGCACTGACTGTGTGCTGTGGTTATGTGGAAGTATCGTTTTCCGTGGATTTTAGGTGACGATCTTACTGCACTCCTTAAACACGATTCTGTTAAGATTCTTGGGAACTCTAATATTTTCCCAAATTGAATTTCTTAATTTGGAGATTCTTATGAAACAACCACCTGTATGTACATTGCGCTCGTCTGGGCTGCGCAGGGCACGCTCGTTTTCAAGCGTCCGTTCAGTGTGCCCCGGCCTCTTCCTGGCTACTCCTCCACGTGGCCATGGCATTCTCTAAGGTCTTCCTCAGGTGGCCATGGCTGGCCTGAGGCATTTTGTTTTTGTGGAAGTGTCTGGCCAGACATCTGAAAGTCATCATGATCCCACATCCTAGAATCTGAGAAGTAACACGAGCTTGAAAGGTGGGCCCCACGGGCCAGTTAAGAGCTGCTGGGTTCTCTCCATGTTGGTCGTGGTTTTGAGGGTCTTTGTGGCTTCCTGTGATCTACTCGTGGGCTTCATGAAAACTACTTTGGTACTTAAAGAAGAGTTTATTAAGTGAGTACAGTGAAGACAATTAAACAAATACCTGTATGAGAAAAGTCCTAGCTGGTACACAGCAGAGCCACGGCAGCTGTGGTGCCCAGCACAGGGACATCTCTGGGCCTGAAGACACAAACGCAGTGGAATGTGGACAGACACACGTCTGTTTCTTCACGATCACCAGCTCTTGCTTCCTGCTGTCCTGAGCCTGTGTCCCAATTTCTAGTTTTAATTATGTTTCGGCATGTGCCCTTACTGTCCTTCTACTAAACCCAATTGTTGAGCCCAGCTTCAGCTCACAGGAGTTTGCTTTTTCTGCTAAGCAAGCCTAATCTCCAGGCTTGACGACCGTTTCTGGAATTAAGAAGTTGTAGAATTTTAGCACTGGAAGGACCTGGATCCTCCATCCAACAGATCATGCCTGCATTTCCAGAATATTCCCTCACATGGAGTGCTTTAACAGGAGTTTGCTTTTTCTGCTAAGCAAGCCTAATCTCCAGGCTTGACGACCGTTTCTGGAAGTAAGAAGTTGTAGAATTTTAGCACTGGAAGGACCTGGATCCTCCATCCAACAGATCATGCCTGCATTTCCAGAATATTCCCTCACATGGAGTGCTTTATCTACTTGGCAACAGACACTCCAAGGCCAGAAGAAAGGAAACCACCATGTTACAGTGACCTCATTCTTTGCTTGAGACAGAATGAGGCTGAGGAACCCGGGCAGTGGCCTCATGGGATCCTTCTTGGTGCCTCTGGACGATCCACAGCAGGCAACAGGGTGGGCAACATTTGACATCGAACCAAAAGAGACTCTGAGATTTCTGGCCAGCCTGTGTCTCACTGTCCTTGAGAAAATGGAGAGTGGCCACTGCTTGGTGGTCTTGGCTTTGCCACCACAGGGCAGGGACCAGGGTAAGGTTGAGGAGGAGCTCGGGGCTCAGAGCTGAGCGAGCTAAGCCGCAGGCTCTGGGGTGCAGAGCCAGCCCTGCACACCCCGGCAGCACGTCCTCCCGTCTTGTGGCATGGGTTACAGCGCCCGGCACGGACCTTCTGCTTCCCCTCCGTCCCCCCACTCCCTTTCCCCTGCAGTAAGGGGCCTGGGATTATTCCATTTAGAAATGAGGAACCTGAGGTGAGACTGACTCACTGATCGTCACATATGTTTTGAAGGGCTTGTGCATAAAGGACTGAAATTAGCTTCTCTATTTATTCCCTCTGAAATTTCTATCTAAATCTATAGTGTGAATCAAATATAGCTAAGAGTGATTAGATATTGAAACATTACTGTGTTCCTCACCGTTGAATCCTAGGCGCAGAGTCCTGTCGAGTCAATCAGTGATGGTGCGCAGGAGTCTTTAACTCATTTTTGTGAGGCATTAACTACAGGTTAGATGTCAGTTATTATGGAACAGTTTGAACATGGTCTTACTTGGGAGATCCTAAAAGGCTCAGTGTAACCTTAATTTCTCTGACCAAGACTCGCCAGGTCCTTTTTGCATCTTAGGTTATGTATGCTGGAGTCGGGTTGTAGTTTCATCATGTTGAAGAATTTTAACGTGATTTATTTAGATATTTGTTAAAGTAACAATGACAGGACTTTTCAGGTAATTACACAAATCCTCCCAGGAATTGTAAACAAACCCACGACAGATCAAGATAGGGTAACAGAATATGTATTAATAGTTAGAGAAAAAAAATCTAATTCAAAATCCTTTAACTCCCAACATTACTCTGCATAATTTGTTTCCAGTTATCATCCTAAGAAGTACAAAAAATAGTTTTGCTGCATCATCTAGTCAAGTACATTGTTTCAGCACAGCGGTTTCAGTGCGGCCTCACGGCACCTCGCAGCTGTTGTGGGTGTGATCGCAGCAGAGAGGAGAGTGGACGCTGCCTCGGGCAGCAGAGGCGGCGTCCCCGAGGAGCCCGAGAGCAGCCACATTACTGTCCCCTGTCATCACCTTCATCAAACTTGTCTTCTTTTCCTGATCTGTGCTCTGGGTCTTCACCCTTGGGTATGCCCTTGCTAAACGGCAGTCTCAGTTCCTGCTGGATCAAAAATACAATTGAAACACTTTCCTTAGGCAAGAACAGTAAAATATCAACATACTAGAATGCCTGGGAACTGTAGTATTTCAATTCATTGACAATTCCTTATTTAGAATTAATCATATAATCCTTTCTTATAACAGCTTTATTGAGATATAATTCTATGCCATAAAATTCACCCTTTTAAAGTATATATTTCAATGGTTTTTGCAATATTCAGAGTTGTGCAACCTTCACCACAATCTAATTTTAGAACATTTTTACCACCTCCATCCCCCCAAAAAAATCTACACTCCTTAGCTATCACGCCCCTGCTCCTTACCCCCGGCCCCTGACAACCAGTGATCTGCTTTCTGTCTCTATGGATTTGCCTGTTCTGAATATTTTATGTAAAAGGAATCAGACGATCTGTGGCCTTCTGTATTCGGCTCTTCTGCTAGCATGTGTCTAGCACAACATAGTATGTATCAGTTAATGCACAACATAGTATGTATCAGAAACTCATTCCTTTTTATGGTAGAATAGTATTCCATTGCATGATTATACCACTTTTTGGTTATGAATTGATCAGTTGATGGACATTTGGGTTGTTTCCACCTTTTGGCTATTATAAATAATGCTGCTATGAACATAGGTGTGTCAATTTTTGTATGGATGTATGGTTTACAATTCTCTTGGCTATATAGGAGTGGAATTTCTGGGTTATATGGTAACTTTGTTTAACTTTTTGAGGAACCACCAAACTGTTTTCCAGAGTGGCTGCACTATTTGACATTCCTGCCAGCAGCGTATGACAGTTCCAGTTTCTCCACATCCCTTGCCAACACTTGTTATAATCTGCCTTTTGACAAACTGTTTTCCAGAGTGGCTGCACTATTTGACATTCCTGCCAGCAGCGTATGACAGTTCCAATTTCTCCACATCCCTTGCCAACACTTGTTATAATCTGCCTTTTGATTGCTAGACCATTTCTGGAGGGCAATTTGGTGGTACCTATTGAACTTAAATGTGCATACATTTTGACTTAATTTTACTTCTAGGAATATGAGTTACAGAAGTAACTATGTATAAAGACATGGGATTATCAAAGTTTCATTTGGAATAATGAAAAACTGAAAACAACCTAAATTTCTATAATTAGGCAACCAATTAAATAAACTAAGGCACATCTGCGCAAAAATACTTTTTAACTGCTAAAAAAAAGACCTTTATATACTGAAATGAAACTATTACCATGATATATTACTAAATGAAATGACCATTTTACAGAAAACTATGTAGAGTTTGATCCCATTTTTGCTTAAACAAACACACACATAATAAATAAAAAAGTTCACATGCAAGTTGTTAATGGCAACTACTTCTAGGGAGTACAGTCCAAGATGCTCACCTTTTAATTAAACACTCTGTACTATTCGATATTAAATTTTTACAAGAAGCAAATATTAGCTGTATTAGTCCGTTTCTGTTGCTTATAACGAAATACACAGAACTAGGTGATTTATAAAGAAAACAGAATTTATTGCTTACAGTTTCTGAGGCTGGGAAGTTCAAAGTCCATCTGGTGGTGGCAACAGTGACTCAGGAGTCTCACATTGCAAGGTGGTGGAAGCGGAGAGAGAGAGAGAGAGGGAGTCAGACTCTCCTCTTCTTTTAGAGCCCTCAGAACCACACCCTTGACCACCATTATTAACCCATTCACTGCTGCACGGTCCTACAATCCAATCATCTCTTAAAGGCTCCACCTTTCACTTACCATAATAGGATTTCCCACCCTCTTAACAGTCACAGTGGGGACCAAGTTTCTAATACATAAAACTGTGTGGTCCATAGTGTGCTTGGGGTGGGTGTGCGGTCCTGAAGTGTTCTCGGGGTGGCTGTGCGGTCCTGAAGTGTGCTCGGGGTGGCTGTGCGGTCCTGAAGTGTGCTCGGGGTGGGTGTGTGGTCCTGGAGTGTGCTCGGGGAGGGCGTGCGGTCCTGGAGTGTGCTGTGGGTGGGCGTGTGGTCCTGAAGTGTGCTCGGGGCGGGTGTGCGGTCCTGAAGTGTGCTCGGGGTGGGTGTGCGGTCCTGGAGTGTGCTCGGGGAGGGCGTGCGGTCCTGGAGTGTGCTGTGGGTGGGCGTGTGG
>NW_007728794.1:278981-279707 GCF_000696425.1 Galeopterus variegatus | reverse complement strand
CAGATTGTCACGTAGGCCTGGTCACACAAGAAGGGGTGTGGGGCTACAGGTCCCCAACAAGGATGTGGAGGAATTAGTACCCTTGGGCACTGTTGGCGGGAATGTAAAATGGTACAGCCATCATGGAAAACGGTATGGAAGTTCTTCAAAAAATTAAAAATAGAATTACCATAGGCTCCAGCAATACCACTTCTGGGAATATCCCTAGAAGAATTGAAAGCAGAGTCTTGAAGAGCTATCTGTACATCCATGTTCATAGCGCCCTTATTCACAATGGCCTAAAGGTGGAAGCAGCCCAAGTGTCCATGACAGATGAGTGGATAAACAGAATGTTATATATGCACAAAATGGGATGTTATTCAGCTTTAAGGCTGAATTCTCTTAAGAAAGAGAATTCTGACACATGCTACAAAATAGGTGAACCTTGAGGATATTATGTTAAGTGAAATATGCCTTTCACAAAAAGACAAATACTACATGATTTCACTTGTAAAAGGTATCAAGAGTAGTCAAACTCATAGAAATAGACAGTAGAATGGGAGTTTCCAGTGACTGGGGGAAGGGAGAAACAAGGTGTTATTTAATGGGTATGGAGTTTCAGTTTTTTTTTTTTTTTTTTTTTTTAAAAAGATGACCGGTAAGGGGATCTCAACCCTTGGCTTGGAGTTGTCAGCACCACGCTCAGCCAGTGAGCAAACCGGCCATCCCTATATAGGATCTGAACCC
>NW_007728794.1:265555-277981 GCF_000696425.1 Galeopterus variegatus | reverse complement strand
GATTTTCTTTTCTTTTCTTTTTTTTTAAAAAGATGACCGGTAAGGGGATCTCAACCCTTGGCTTGGAGTTGTCAGCACCACGCTCAGCCAGTGAGCAAACCGGCCATCCCTATATAGGATCTGAACCCGGGGCCTTGGTGTTATCAGCACCGCACTCTACCGAGTGAGCCACAGGCCGGCCTGCGAGATGAAAAAGTTCTGGAGTTGGTTGTACACAGTGTGAATATATTTAACAGTACTGAGCTGTGCACATAATAATGGTTAAGTCAGGGCTGGCTGGTTAGCTCAGTTGGTTAGAGCATGGTGCTAACTAACACCAAGGTCCAGGGTTTGATCCCTGTCTCGGTGCCATAACAGCCCAGGGCACGCCATTGTACATCCTGGAAATGTGGTTATTATCTCCCAATCCTGACCCACACAAACCCATGTTCCAACCACACAGAACCTTCTGTTCTTTAAACCTCACCACACTTCTGCATCTTTGCCCAGACTGAGCTCATTGCCCAAAACAGCCTCCCTGCCACCCTGCCTCCCTGCCTTCTTACCCTGCCACACACAGATCATCACACTCTGGTAATTACCAGAAACACGGATTGAGCTCCTGCTGTGCAGTGAGGGGTGAGGAGGAGCGAAGGTACCAAGAGACGACCTGCGATTTCCTCCAAACCACAACCTGCCCTCAGCAACACACACGTGTGTGCTCACGCCACCCTCCAGTCTTAGTTCACCCTTCCCTTTGCTTGAGCTCCTTCCCTGGTCACTTCGTGGCCATATGGACTCAACTCTCAAGTCTTAGCTGGGAAACCGTCTCCTCCAGTGGTCCTTGCTTGGCACCCCTAGTGCTCTCCTTTCACCAGAGCTCCTGCGCTGGTTTGGATCTCCCTCAAGGTACTCACTAAGCATGTCTGAAGTCTGGCTGGCTCTGTGTCCTTGGGCCCCAGCTTCCCTGTCTGAACAGTAACACCAAAGTCATGATGTAGTTGTACAGAGTCGATGAAGCAGTACACTTACCAGCTTGGACTAAATGCTAACAACTGTTAGCTCTTATCACCAGCAGCAGCGGCCCTTTGATCTCTGTATCCTTAGCACTGAGCACAGGGCCGAGTACAAATTGGTGCCACATACTCATTTGGTGAATGGATGGATAAATGCAGAGAGTGAGTGTGTTTCCAAAATATGAGACGATCTTTGCTAGTCTTCCAGGGCAGTGGGGGTAGGGGGTGGAGAGGCCAGGAAGAGCCTGAAAGAAATAAACCTTTATTATACAGCTACCACACATCAACGCTTGACATACACAAGTTGTTTAATTTGAGCCTTGCAATAGGAAGATATTACTGCAGAATGAGGAAGTGACTATTCTGAGAGGGTGAGTCAGTGGATCAGTGCCACAAAGCAAATAAGAAGAAATAATCAGGACCGGTGGCTTTGACAGTTGAGGGCTTGCACCAGGCTTTGGCTGCCCAGGTTCATCTTAGAGTGGAATCTCCCATCCAGGGCCCTGTATAAACTGCTCAGCTGAGAACCTGGCTTTTGGGGAATAAAAGGAGAGAGGAAAGACCTGGCTAGGGAGAAGGGTTTGGGGTCTTGCCCCCCAGCTGTGGGAGTCTCCAAGCAGCCTTCCTTCTCCTGTTCCTCCAGCAGCAGCCCTTAGCAGCCTCCACAAATAGAAGGAGTTAAATCTGGGCTGAACTTGAAGGAAACTGAAGCTTTTATTTCTTGATCTTTTCCCCTCCCTTTCTTTGCAAAGTCTTCCTGATCTTTACTCCTCCAGCAGGTCCCTCCTCCTTAATCTCCAGATTCCAAAAACACTTTGATTGCCAGGGTGGGTCAATGGTTAACACTCAACTGGCTTTATATAAGCCAGCCCCAGGCCACCTACCGGCTGTGTCTTTGGTCCTTCAATTCCCTGGCTCCAGAGGCGGTGGCTCTGGGAGCCCTAGTGAGTCCACACCATGGCCACCTACTGGCAGGGCCTGTGGGCCTATCGCTCTTACCTGCTTGTGGTCAGCCTGCCCATTCTTCTGCTGCCTCTGCCCATTCTTGTCCCCACCAAGGTAAGGGCTTGGGGTTCTGGGCTCAGATAATCCCTGGGGAGGGGGGCAAAGGAGGGACTGTCTGGGCCAGGATTGGGCATCCTTAGGACCCGGCATAACCTCCTACTCCCTCCTCCCCTGGAAAAGAGGTTTTAACTTCCTGGTCATCTGAGGGATGAGGGTTAAGAAGTTAAAGGGTGCTTTGCTTGGGGCCGGCCCGTGGCTGTGTGGTGCTGATAACACCAAGGCCACGGGTTCGGATCCTATATAGGGATGGCCGGTTGGCTCACGGGGTGAGCGTGGTGCTGACAACACCAAGTCAAGGGTTAAGATCCTCTTACCGGTCATCTTTAAAAAAAAGCAGGGGGGGGGGTGCTTTGCTTGGCACCAAGTAGTAGGAGCCTAATGTGAATTGCTTAGGTGCCTTGTGAAACCAGAAGCCGGTTTTGTAAAGGAGGTGCCGAAGGGAGGGGGCAGACGGAGCAGGTCTGCCTATTATGTGTACACTCAGCCCTGGACTGGGCTCAGTGGGGGGATGAGAGGGGCTGGGTGGGAAAAGGGGAGGAGAGGGCAGAGATCAGAGTTTGGAGAGGGATGGGAAGGACAATAAGAGACAGCTGGCTTCAGGCAGTTTGTGCCTTTAAGAATGTAAACAGAAAGAGAAATTCACCTGTAATCTCGAGGACTAAGTCTGCTGAGGAGGAGGGGTTGGAATTGGAAGAGGCAACCCCTGCCAGTGGACAGCACCAAAACTATGCCTGGAAAAAAAGGAGGCGGAAAGGGGGTTGCTGGCCAATTAGCTCAGTTGGTTACAGTGCAGTGTTATAACACCAAGGTCAAGGGTTCGGATCCCCTCACCCAGCTGCTGAAAAAAAGCAAAAAACAAAAACAAAAAACTGTTTCTGGATGGAGGGGAAGCTGGGCACAGCCAGGTGTCACTGCCTCCTCCCCTGCCCCAGCAGAAGTCATCCCTCATCCCTCACTTCTTTGAGCCTCACTGCATGCCCTGTACTGTGCACCCAGTGACCCTTTCCCTATCTTATGAGGCAGGTCTGACTGTCCCATTTCACAGATGGGGAAAGTGAGGTTCAGTCATTTACTCAAAGTCCCAGGGCAGGTCCTGGTTTCACGGAGCTTGGATATTACACACTTTGGGAACTCCCTTTTGTGTTATTTAAGGAAAAACCCCACAAAATCATGAATCTAAAATTAGCTCAGAGCTTTGGGAAGAGTGGGTCCAGGAGGGCGGACTTGAAGCTAAAGCTTCCAGTAAATGTGCAAATCACACAGGTGGGCAGTGGCAGAGTTGGCGGTGTGGTCTGGCTCCAAAGCTGGCTTCTCTCCACCCCACTGCCCCATCAAGACTGAAACAGAACCATGACCCTGGCCCCACCCCACAACCCAGAGCTGCCTATTGGGCCATTTTTTTCCTTTTGTCACTGATAGGGAAACTGAGGCAGGCTTTTCTGTTCATGGTGTCCAAAGGGGTAAGAGATTGGGGCGGTAGTGGCACAGCCCCTGGTGAGTGACAAGGCCTGGCTGACTTCTGAGATGACCTTCATCTCAGGCCAAAGCCAATGGCATCTCTGCGCTGGGGACCTATCAGATGGGTTTTTAGACAGACTGGGACAAGTGCATTAGCCCCAGAGGGAACCAGACAGGGACAGTGATTTCCACTCCCTCCCACCTCCCAGGGAAGCACAGCCCAGAAAGATTCAGTAACTTGCCCTAGGTCACACAGAAAAACCTGAATCAGCACTAGAAGCCATGTCTCTTGGTGGCAATGTGATATGTTAGGAGCCCTGTCTTCCCTCTACTACATCTGGCCTTGCTGCCTGCCCCATCTTAACTTGATGAATTGTCCCCAGTTATCTATGAAACACCAGCCCCTCTCAAGGACTTTGCTCCTGCAATTATCCTCTGTTTCTCCTGGATGATCAATTTTTCCCTCCCCACCTGATCACTCCCATATCTCTCATCTTAAACAAACAACAGCCCTCCTTGAATCTCACATTCCCTCCAGGTATTGCCTTTTTCCTCTGTTCTCTCTGTCACAACACAAACACTTTTTTTTTTTTTTTTTTTTTTTTTTTTGCGGCTGGCTGGTACGGGGGATCTGAACCCTTGACATACTCTAAGCTACTGAGCTAACCAGCCAGTCCTGCACATGCACTTTCTCTCCTTAGACAGTTCCCATCTCCACAACTCAAATCCTCATCAGTTTACATGTTACCAAACCCCTAGCCCAGTCTCGCCTTCCTCGTCTCAGCATTTGTCACAGCTGGTTTGCCATGCTATCTTCTCTTGGCTCTGGTGACACCTTCTCCTGGTTTTCCTCCCATATTTCCTGCCTCCTCCATCTGACTCTGAAGTTGAAGTTTTCCAGGGTCCCTCCTGCCCCTCCCCCCCCCCGTGATCTTGTGCTGTCCTCACGCTTTAAAAAGCATCTCTGTTAACAAGTGACCCATCTGTAACCCCAGCCCTAACCTCTAAATTCGTCTTATCCAACTAACACTGGGACACCTCCTCCACTTGAATATTTTCTTTGAAAGCAGCATACACGTATCCAAATCAAAACTTGACTGCCCGTCTTCTCCACTTGGCTCTTCCCACGGTCTTACTCATCAAAAAATGCTTCACCATCACCCTCGTGTGCTAGCCAAAAACTGAGTCATTCCTTTTTTTTTAACTGAAGATTTAATATATTTGCAGCAGTAGAAGGAATGCAACAAGGATTCGAACTTTATAATATGCATTAGACATTTATGTAAAAGATGTTTCATTTTTCAAAGAAATTTCCCCTGTTTCCCTGTCTTTCTGTCTTCCTCAGAGCAATAAATAGCAATTACTACTCTCATGGGTAAGCTGCTCCATTGGGTTGGATCATAATTACATCTTCATATTTCACATCATTATCATCTCCCAAAACTCTACCCTTTGCAGCACCTTTACACGACAGTCTCACAGTAAAATTGTACTCCACTCCAATTAGAAGAGCCTAAAGAAATTATAGCAAACAGCGCTCATATTCCTGTGAACAAATGCTAGAGGCACAAGGATTTTTAAGTACAGATTTAGTAACAGAGTGTGTACTGGCACAAACCTTCTACTTATTCATATTATAATTTTTTTTTTTTTAAAGATGACCGGTAAGGGGATCTTAACCCTTGACTTGGTGTTGTCAGCACCACACTCTCCCAGTGAGCGAACCGGCCATCCCTATATGGGATCCGAACCTGCAGCCTTGGTGTTATCAGCACCACACTCTCCCAAGTGAGCCACAGGCCAGCCCTATTTATTCATATTATTAAAACTGCAATAATAGAAATGAAAGCTACATTAGTGAAAAAGGAACTTTTCACTAACTACAGGAATGAGGTCATTGAATATAACTAAATACATTTTAAATACAACTACCATGTATTTCCGAATTAGTATCAGGTAACTATCTTTACTGTCTATCCTGAATTCTGGTCTCAGAGCAAATGGTCAAAGACATCTGCGAAGGTGCTTCATATTATCAGGTCCATTTTTAAAACAGTGAGATCCTCTGGGAAAATCGCTTCAGTCTTTCTTTTTATCAGAGATTTCTGACGGTCCTTTGTTTGGTAATCCATTCGTGTTCACACCCTTAGATTCTACTTGGCCTATATATATATATATATTTTTTTTTTTTTAAAGATGACCGACAAGGGGATCCTAACCCTTGACCTGGTGTTGTCAGCACCACGCTCAGCCAGTGAGCGAACCGGTCATCCCTATATGGGATCCGAACCCGGGGCCTTGGTGTTATCAGCACCGCACTCTACCGAGTGAGCCACGGGCCGGCCCCTTGGCCTATATTTTTATCATTGACTCCCGTACAGCTTTTCTAGGCCATATGCAACTAACAAAAGGGGAAATTAGAGTATACACGTATGGCTCCAGGAATTTTTTGTAGATTCTTCTGCTTCCCAGACCATTCTTCACCCAACAGCCAGGACAATCTTTTCAAAACATAAGATCGTGTGTCACTGCCCTGCTTAAAACCCTATGCCGGTTTCCCATCAAACTTAGAATAAAATCCAAACCTCCTAGAGTAGCCAGGAGTCCCCAGGGCTCCACGCCTGCCCAGCTCTCAGACTCCATCTCCTGTATCCCACTCCTTGCTCATGCCCCTGCAGCCTCCCCAGCTTCCTTTCTGCTCCTCAAATTGCTCACCCCTGCCTGGACTGCTCTTCTCCCAGATGCCTCCTCCTCATTTGGGTTTCAGCTTAAATCCACCTCCTCAGAAAAGCCTTCTCGGACCACCCAGTCCCTCCCCATTACACAACCCTGTTATTTTAATTTATAGAGTGTTCACTATCTGGTATTATATATTTGTTTTCTTTCTATTTTTTCCCTGACTTTCTACACCGGAATGTAGGTTCCATAAGGGCAGGGACTTTGTCTTGTTCCACGCAGAATCCCCAGTGCCTGGCACAAGTAGATGGTCAAAAAATACTTGTCGAAGGAAGGAAGGAATGTGGACAAAGAGGACTCTGTCCTGAATTCCTGTTGAATCTCTGCTCTCTGTAATGAGTTCTGAGCTTAGTTCCATGGCCCTGTTCCCCAAAGTGGAAAGGGGGAGCCCCAGACTAGGCTCAGACCTGTGTCCATAATAATAACAGTTGAAATTTATTGAGTGTATTTTATGGGTGAGACATTGTGCCAAGCACTTCAAAGCATGTGCTCATTCACTTCTTGTAAAAGCCTCTGTGTCACAGTGAGGTTACTGTGGCTGTCTCCATTTTGCAGACATGTAAACTGAGGCCCAGAATGCTGAAGTAATTTACTTAAGGTTCCAGCTGGAAAAAAGTTTAGACTGAAGTCTGGTCTTGGGGTCTCTGCCTGAGGCTGTCCAGGGAGGCAGGGTGCTGCCCCCATTGTGACCCACCACTCAAGCCATCCTTCGTCATGTCCATCCAGCCATCAGCTGGTTCTTTCAGCTTCCTTCAGTCCCAGATGTCTGCTGAGCTCTTGCTCTGTGCCATGTGTTCCTGAAAAGGAACACAGATGTTCTGTCCTCAAGTTGCTTACAGTCCAGAGGGGAGACAGGTGTTTATGCCACACAGAGGTATAGCCAGAAGGCTGCAGGGCTCAGGGGAGGAGTACATTCTTCCAGTCGAGTCAGGGGAGAATCTGAAGCAGGTGGCATTTGAGTTGGGCCTTGAAGGCTGGGTGAGATTTCAACAGTCAGAGGCATCGGCAGAGGGCAGTCCAGATGAAGGGAACCCCAGGAGGAAAGGTATAGAGTCTGGAAACAGTAGGGTATGTTGGAGGAATGGCAATAGAACTTGAATGCTGGTCCCCTCTGATGGTCCCAGCTGGTGGGGAACAGTAGGGCCTGAAGCTTTCTCACTGCTGCCCCAACCCTGCAGCCAGACATTGAAGAAGCGTCATCAGGGTGCAAGAAACCTTACAAGCCTCCATTCATTCATCCATTCATTCACTTACTGGTGAACACAGAACTCAGCGCAGTGTGACAGGTATTGTTTGGGTGTGCTGGGGAGAGGATTCAGGGGAGCTTGCATTCCTGGGAGTGGCAGGGATGAGAGACACACAAAAGCATGTACCGTACATGCTGTGAAAATAAAAAACAATACAACAGGTTGTGACTATGGCTTGGGAGGGGCTACTCAAGATGGGGGGTGGTCAGAGAAGGCCTCCTGTGGGGGTGATGATTACCCTAGGGCCTGAATGGCAAGTAAAAGCCAGTCAAGCACAGCTCGGTGTAAAGAGCCATCTAGACAGAACACGCAGCAAGTGCAAAGGCCCGAAGACTTGGGGTGAGCTTGGTAAGGTGAAGGGATAAACAGGCCAATGTGGCTTTGGGGGCCTGAGTGAAGACAAGATTGCCTAAGTGAGGAGAGAGGTCAGCCAATGTCAGCTCTACAAGGCCAGGGGCAGGAGTGGGGATTTCACGCTGCAGACAGTAATAATGTGCTCAGAGGTCAAACAGCTAATTAGAGTCAAAAATGCAAATGCCTCCTGGGACCCAAAGGGACCATCTGTAAAAACAGTTTCCCAGTGGTACAGTGTTAGCCAGCACAGAGCACAGCTGAATCAATATTATATTTATAGTAAGAACAGAAGGTAGAATCTCTTCATCTGAGTCACCTGCACTCCTAGAAAAACAAGAACAGCAACTATGTGTGCACACACACTTTTAAAACTGTGAAATTAAAATACCCTTAATGCAAGCTCCTCCTGAATCCCAAAAGCAGAGGAGGACTCAGATGATTCACTCACTGTGGGCATGAAGACTGTACGCAGAACTTGGACCTCTGTTCTGTGGCTCACCTCTATCTTTGGAGACTTATTGGCTCCCAGTTGAGATAGCAGAATCCAGAACATGGATTTTGGAGCCAGACAGATGAGGGTTCAAAATCCATCCCAGAGTATGTACAGCCATGTGACCCTACTGAACATCTCCAAACCCTCTCATCTCTAGGGGGCCATTGTGAAGATGAGGTGGGATAACCCACACACCCAAAGTGCCTGGCACACAATGCTCAGTAAACATTTGCTCTCTTCGCCCTCAGTCTCTTGTCTGAATTCCTGAGCCCCAGGGCCGGCCCGTGGCTCACTCAGGAGAGTGTGGTGCTGATGACACCAAGGCCCCGGGTTCGGATCCCATATAGGGATGGCTGGTTGGCTCACTGGTAAGATCCCCTTACCAGTCATCTTAAAAAAAAAAAAAAATGATTTCCTGAGCCCCTGAATAACACACATAAAAAATAACTGGCCTCAGGCACTGTGTAGGTGCCTCGCTGCTTCTCCACAGCTCTATTCAAATGGGCTGTTGTTCCGCAGGTCCTCACAAGGGCCTCAGATGTTCCCACCTATGAAATGGGAAGGTGGGTCGATCACCCCCTCAGAGTGGAGAGCTGTGGTCTGTAAGTGACCACAGCTGTGGAGAAGGGTTTTCTAGCCTCTGGGGGACCCGGGAGTAGGATTAGAAGAAAGAGCCAGCCTCAAAGTCCTGGAGTAGATAAACGGTTCCCCAACTTGGGGTTTGCCCAGATTACTAAATCACATCCCTGCTTATCAGCACTTCCTAAGTGAAGCCAAGGATGGAAAAGTGAGGTGAAAGCTTAACATTAAAGTTCCTGGATCTAACCCAGCAGCAAGGCCCAGGGCTGTCGCGAGGCTCAAATTCCGGAGGCGTATGGGAATGCTTTGCTCCTGGTCGCTCCAGCTTGCATTTTGCTCTTTAGCGGACCCAGGCAGGCCTGGCCCCGGCCCAGACTGTGATGTCAGAACTCTTCTCCCCACGTTTGTTTTCTCCTACACTCAGAAATTCATGGTCTCCTTTTGGCTTCTTAGAGCAGAAGATGATGCAACAAAATCATTCACATTAAGATGAGGAAATAATAAATATCGCCCAAATGAGAACATGCAAAGGCTAGAAAGAGAAGCACCACCATCACTTGCTTTTGGCAGAGCCTCAAAGGCAGACAGGAGGTGGGAAAGCTTTAGAGAGGGAAGAAGGGAAGGCTTCAGGCGGGCCCTGATCGGAGGCGGTGGGCACGGGAAGCCATAGGCAGGCTAACTAAAAGCTGGGCACCTCATGTGATTGGTTCGGGGTGCCTATTTGGCTTTTTGGGGTTGGTCCTGAGTTGGAAGTGGGAGTAGGGAGTGGGGGTAAAAATCAGGGAAGTTGGCAGTCATTGAACAAATCCTGACTGTTTGTGACCTACTGCTGTGGAGGTTGTGATTTGGCTACTGGTTGCTGCAGAGATTATGGGACATATTTTTATAACTGGACTAACCTTTGTCTCCTCTGTATTAGGCATTTGGCATGCCCCCAGCATTTTTTCATATTTTAATTGCTGTATTTCAGTATAATTGGTTTCCTTTGTAGTCCTATGTGTCTTATTTAGTGCATTCAAAAACATTATCCTAAAAAGTTGGAAGACTTCATCAGACCGCCAAGGGGTCCTGATACAAAAAAAAAAGTGTAAGAACTCCTAAATCAAAGATTTCCCTAAGTATAGGGCCGGGCCGTGGCTCACTCAGGAGACTGTGGTGCTGATAACACCAAGGCCACGGGTTCAGATCCCTATATAGGGATGGTCAGTTCGCTCAATGCGCCGCTTGGGAGCGCGGCGGCGCTCCCACCGAGGGTTCGGATCCCACATACAGACCGGCCGCTCGCTGGCTGAGGTGCGGGCGCGACACTGAGGGTTGCGATCCATTGCCGGTCACAAAAAACGACAAAAAAAGGAGAAAAAAAAAAAGATCCCCTTACTGGTCATCTTTTTTAAAAAAAGATTTCCCTAAGTATATACGAACACTTGCACACATTTGGGGAGGGGGCAGCTGGCTAGTAGGGGGATCGGAGCCCTTGACCTTGGTGTTGTCAGCACCACACTCTCCCAAGTGAGCCAACCAACCAGCCCACATGTTTTTTTAAATCTCATATGGTAGCATCAGCATAATCTTTTAATAAAACACCAACCTGACCATGCCACTCTCTCTGCTTAAAACCCTTCACAGCCTCACCCATTTCCCCCTGTCTTCCAAATAAAGTCCTAGATCTCTCACATGGCAGGCAAGTCTCCTTCTGAGTATACCCCTCCAAGAATGCATCTTGATCTTTTATGCCTCATTCTGTTCCCTCTGCGCTTACTCCCTCGCCTGATCCCTTTTGCCCACTGACTGAACTCCTACTGATCCCTCAGCACCCGCTCAGCATCCCTGCTCTGGAAGCCTCCCTCAGCCCAGATGGAAAGAGGTTCGGAGAAGGGGCTCCTCCTCTGGGCTCCCACTCTTCTGGTCTCTCCTTTGCGGTGGTGCTGGGCAGGCTGCCTCCTGGTGCCTTGCCTCGATCCTGAGACCTGAGAGTGCTCACTGCCAGCAGCATCCACACTCACCAGGGGCAGATGGGCAGGGGGCATGGTCCACTGTGTGCCAGCCCAGCCCCACCCCTGGGTTAACCTTCAATCGCCAGGAGGAATAAGCTGTGACACCTCTGGAACTGTGGGCATATTTGTTGCTGCTGACAGCCGCAGGCTGTGCTGTGCCAGTACTGGGTAAAGGCCATGATGCCCACAGGTCCCACAACTTGCCCACACCTGCCACACACTCAGGGCCCAGAGTCAATCCTCAATTCTCTGGCACTTTCCTTTCCATTTGTGCCTCATGCATCCCCCTTGGTTCCCCAGAAGCCCAGGAGCACATTTCTCACCCAATGTCAACTCTGCCACCTGCTCATGAGGTACAGTGCTTTACAGCTTATATCCTGCATAGTTACATCTGTTAGCTCTCTTCATCCTGACAATAACCCAGCTAGAGGAGTGTTTCTCTTATTCCCATTTATAGATAAGGAAACTGCGTGAAGGGGATAAATATGTGAACAGCTGGAAATGCTTGATGTTTCCTACAAAAAAACAAAAAGAAAGCTGAGAGAGTGAAATAACTTTCCCAAGGACACTCAGCAATAAAACTGGGCACTCAGGTTTTCTGGCCCCTAGACGTGCTTCCCAATACATGTGTATTTTCCCAATACAAATGAAGCAAGCTGCCAGTCTTAGCTCTTCCGTCCACTGCTGAAGTTGCAGGGCATCTCACACAGGCACTCAGACTTCCTGAGGGCCAGAGCTGGGCCTGACTCAGGTCTGTATCCCTAGGGCTTACATGCATTCACTCATTCATTCAGAGTATCAACTCTTTTGTAGGTGCCAGGCACCCTGCTGGGGTGACCAGAAGCAGACTCGGACCCTGTTCCCTAGAGAATATGGGCTGATATGAAAGATTTGGTTTTTTGGCAGCTGGCCAGTACACAGATCCGAACCCTTGACCTTGATATTATAACACTGCCTGGGATTTTTTTGTTTGTTTCTTTTGTTTGGTTTCTGTTTTTGTTTTGGCAACCGGCCAGTACAGAGATCCAAACCCTTGACCTTGGTGTTATCAGCATCACACTCTAACCAAGTGAGCTAACCAGCCAGCCCAACAAAGATTGATTCTTGTCATTTAGATCATAAAACTAAATGCTTAATTATAGACTGTAACAAATGCTATGCAGTACGGGCACAGGGGCTTACACCAGCCTGGAAGTCAGGGAGACTTCCCTGAAAAAGGAATGTTTGAGCTGAGAGCTCAAGAATGAGTAGGCATCAACTAGGCAATGTGGGGGGTGGGGGGGGGGGGGGGGAGCCCAAAGAGGAAATTCTGTGCAAAGGCCCTGTGGCCGGGCCGCCCAGTGGCGCACTGCTACAGTGCACCGCTTGGGAGTGCGGCGGTGCTCCTGCCGAGGGTTCGGATCCCACATACAGACCGGCGGCCGCCCACCGGCTGAGCGAGGGGCGGGGGCAACACCGAGGGGTGCGATCCCATTGCCGGGCCCAGGCCGGGACGGGGGGGGCAC
>NW_007728794.1:261742-265398 GCF_000696425.1 Galeopterus variegatus | reverse complement strand
AAAAAAAAAAAAAAAAAAAGGCCCTGTGGCCAGTGGGAGGTTGGAGTATTTGAAGAACCTGAAGAGGGCCAGTGTGGCTCGAGCAGAGAGAGGAAGGGGGAGTGTTAAGATGTGAGGCACAGACCAGACCCGAGCCTAGGTTCCTAAGAGCATAGGAAGCCACTGAAGGGATCTGAGCTGCTTTGAGGTGAGTGTGTGTGTATTGGGGGAGGGAATGCAAATTAAACAAACTTGTGGGCTGGCCCGGTGGTGCACTAGGTAGAGGGCGGCACTTGGATCCCATATAGAGACCGGTCCACTCACTGGTTGAGCGTGGTGCGGGCGCGACACCGAGGGTTGCGATCCTGTTGCCGATCACGGTACGGGCACGACACCAAGGGTTGCGATCCCATTACCGGTCATGAAAAAAGACAAAAAAAGGAAAAAAAAAAAACAAAACTTGTGCTTTGAGATCACTCTGGCTGCAGCAAGGAAAAGGGATTTCAGGGGCAACAGAGAAAGCTGGGAGATGAGTAAGGAGGCTTTTTCAGGAGTTTTGGTGACAGATGGTGGGGCTTGGACCAGGCTAGTAGCCCAGAGCTGGAGAGAAGTAAATGGGAGCATTTGAGGTATAGAACGAGCAGGACTGGAGGCCTGGCCCAGACAGGATATTTGTGAAATGTCTGGTGAGCTGGCGGGAGACCCAGTGCCTGCCCCCAAAGAGCTTGGACTGCCTGGGGGTAGAGAATAGGGATCTGAACGGGGTGATTTCCTTGGGGTGTGGGGGTGGCACAAGTAGGAAAGGAAGATTTACAGACCCAGGCCATCACCAGCAAAAGAACGAGGAGCTAGAGACCCAGAGGAGAAAGAGACTCAGTCCCTGTCCTCAGGAGCTCAGAAACAGATACGGAGAGAAGAGTGAGTGCTACAGCCAAGGAACAGAGCTGGAGAACTGCCCTGCCAGCCCAGGGAAGTAGGAGGTAGTGACAGAGGCAGAAAGAAGAGCATTCACCACCAGGAGAAGACTCTTCCCTGCTGGCTTCTGAGCTCCGTGGACACCACGGACAGCGGCGCAGGCTTTACCTTCACGACGCCACCTGGGAATGGCGCCCCTGGACTTGCACAGCACAGCAGCCATGGGGAGTTGCCAGTGGCTGGCATGTAAGCCATCGCGGGTACATGCATAGCCATCACAGGCTGCCAGCTGAGGTTGGCTGGCCTACGTTCTACAGAGCTGGGCTACAAGGCAGAAGGTGTTAGGGTGGCCTGGGAGGGCAGGTCGGCCTCGAATCCCCACTTCTAGAGCTGGGGATACTGACCTTGTAATTGGACATACTGTCAGGCTAAGGATAAAGGATCCCCCTCAGGGAGTGCCCAAGGGGCTGGTACCTGACCCAAGGGGCTTCTTAGAACACTGATAGCTCCTCAACCTCAAACCCAGACCTGCTAAGCTTCCACAAATGTCAGCAAGGCAATGCTAGGCCTCCCTGAGTCTCGTTTTCTGCCCTTCTCAGAATACTGCTTTGAAATGCACAAAGCAAAATGCATAGGATTACAAAAGAAACGAAGTATTTTGAAATAAATAGAAATACAGTCACCAAAATATAAAAAAAATAAATTGCAACTCAGCAATGTAGGTGCCATCCAACTTTATGGATCCTTAGAATTCCGTGCCACAGTTAAAACCCCATGATCCAGGAAGAACAAGTCATCGAGTTATGCTACAGCTTGATAGACTGCCCAGGAGGTGGGATGGAGGCACAGGGCCAAGGCTTCTGGATGGAACTTCAAGACAGGTTTTGATCCAGAGACACATGTGAAGAGGGACCCATATAGTTGTAGAAGGGGGTTGGGGGAAGCCATATATTAGACACGCTGGAGCTCACAGAGGCAGGTTTGACCATTAACAACACTGTTTTTTTTTCTTGGAGGCTGGCCAGTAAGGAGATTCAAACCCTTGACGTTGGTGTTACCAGTACCACACTTGCCCAAGTGAGCTAACTGGCCAGCCAACAACTCCCTTTGGAGTGTGAGATGGGGTCTCAAAAGTAAAGCAACTTGACAGAGCCAGGCAACAGGATGTGGCAGCCCTGAGTTTGGATTCAGTGCCCCAGCCCTTCCCCACTACTGGTCATAGGGAGCCTGAGGCTGAGGACACCCTCAAATGCAAGGGATTGATCTCAGGGCAGAAGGTGAAAGGTGGAGCCCAAGAACCGGATGGCCGGGCTTCACCACTTAATATTTGTATGATTTTGAGACATTTACTTCATTTATTCCCAACTTAATTTTTCCATCTGTGAAACGCGGACAATAGTCTACCTCACAGAGCAACTAAATGCAATTTTAAGAAGCATTTGAAGGTCTGGCAGTCGGGCCAGCCTGTGGCTCACTCGGGAGAGTGTGGTGCTGATAACACCAAGGCCAAGGGTTCGGATCCCATATAGGGATGGTCAGTTCGCTCACTGGGTGAGCGTGGTGCTGACAACACCAAGTCAAGGGTTAAGATCCCCTTACCAGTCATCTTTTGTAAAAAAAAAAAAAAAAAAAATGAAGGTCTGGCAGTTAGCTGAGTTGGTTAGAGTGAGGTGTTAGAACACCAAGGTCAAGGGTTTGAATCTCTGTACTGGCCAGCCACCCCCCCCCCAAAAAAAAAAAGCATTTGAAGCACATAAAACCCAAAAGTCAGGCATAGATCAGTCCTGGGGATACTTCTGCAGAGCTTTCTTCCTGAATCAGCAGTGACTGTCTGCCCCAGCCCCTCCATCTTGTCTCTGGCCAGAGAGTTCTGACTAGGCTGGGTGGCGGATGCCAGGGTCCAAAGCAGCTGGCCTGCCCTTAGCCCGAGGGCAGGGTAAGTAACTGGCCATTCAATCATGGCAGGAGATGAAGTGGGTGAGGAAACACGAGCATCAGCAGAATCCTGCTGGGGGAGGGGGGAGGCGGGTGTCTCTGGTCGAGGGTCAAAGTGGCCCCACCCGCCCAGGGCCGATGAGTTTATGTCCAGGGTGAGGAGAAGTGGTGGAGGGTTCCTGGAAAGAGAGCTTAGCCTCAGACAGACCTGGGTCTCCAGCGGGGCTGTGTGCAGCTGCAGGCTTCCAGTTGCGCAACTCCAGGGCGTCATTTACATAGACTACAGGGGGAAGGTTCCAGATAGCACTTGGAGTTACGCAATCCTGTGCCTTACCTGGGTTTCCATCCTGGCTCTGCCACTCCCTAATTCTGTTACCTTGAGCCGCGGCTACTGACCCTCTGAGTCCATCTGTAAGGTAGGACCACCACTCCCACCTTAATGGCTGTTATATTTTCATATAACTACAAAAATGCCAACACTAAACTCCTAAGAATGGTTCAATAAACAGTAGCTTCCTCTTCTCCTAGTCCACTCCCTACTTCCACCCCAGGGACCCTTCCCAAGCTTTAGGATACTAAGGAGTGAGCACAGCCTGTACCAGGTGGAGATAAAGTGGAGGGCAGGGCATTCGGGAGGGTAAGGAGGAGGGGCCCCCAGCCCCATTGTCCACTAGCCCCAGCACAGGGCCCCTTCCTTTAGCAAACAAAGAGTGGCAGGTGCTGGCCCCTGGAGAGCCTTGGATGTGCTTGCCCTTTCCTGGAGGCTTCCTGGCTAATGATTCCCCAGCGCTGGGAGAGGCCCTGTCAAGGGGGGGGGGGGGGGGCCC
>NW_007728794.1:247268-261475 GCF_000696425.1 Galeopterus variegatus | reverse complement strand
GGGGGGGGGGGGGGGCTCCATTCCTGCCCCAGGTCCCCTTCCAGTCCTGAGGTCAGGTTTCTCTGGACTTGTGGGCTTCATGAGGGAAAGGAGGGGCTCCTGGTACCCAAAGACTCACAAGACTCTGGGTTGCCCCACGATTCCCTATACAACGCAGAGACTGGGAACCTTTCACTGGTCTACAGATGTGAGTTGTGTAAAGCAGCAACCTTGCCAGCATTGCTGAGAAGGAGACCCTCTGCCGTTTGCAAAACTTCCCGGGCGAGATTTGCTCCAAAGCTTGCTGGGTCATGAGCTCCAAGGATCTGAATGCCACAAAACTGACCCCATCCCATGGAGCTCACCTACTAGCAGAGGGAACATACACTAAATAGTCACAAAAGTAAATCTATCCTTATAGGATGTGATAAGAGCCAGAAAAGGCCAGGGTGCCCGGCAGGAGTCCACATTGCCCAGGTCCTGCGTCTTCCTCTGGCAATCCCCATCTCATCTTGGGATCCTCACCTGGGCCCCCTGAAGTCCCCTCGGGCTGGTTGGTGGCCGACAGTCAATTCCAGACTCTCCAGTGTGGCTGGATAGGAATGTCTGGGCTCCTCAAGGTCAAAGACAAGATACTGAGTACTTTGCTTTGTTTTTTATTTCCATTTTGAAATGGGACCTTGGGCTTGGGAATCAAGGACCATGGGCTTCCCCATACTGTTAGAAATGGCCTGGTTTCTCTGGAGGACAGGAGGTGACATGACTCTGGGACACAGGCGTGCCCTCTCCAACAAATCTGCCACTCCTCTATTGCCCATAGGAAGCCTACTGCGCCTACGCCATCATTCTCATGGCGCTCTTCTGGTGCACCGAGGCTGTGCCCATTGCTGTCACTGCCTTCTTGCCCCTCATCCTGTATCCCATGATGGGCATCATGGAGGCCTCTGAGGTGAGCCCCCCCCCAAAGGAAAAAGGGTCCCGGGATGGGCTGGGGAGGTTTCTTTCCCAGGACCCTGGTGACCAAGGAAGCCACATCACAGGCAAAGCTCATGGAAGAGGAGTCTCTGCCTCTGCTTGGAGAGAGCACTGTGGGAGAACTCAGCTAGAAGTCAAGGGGGAGGGCTGGTGTTGAGAGTTAGTTCAAAGTGGGGCTGGAGGTCAGGGAGGCAGAAGGCCTGGGGACCCAGGAAAAGGACATTGGAAGCCAGCTGAAGAACTTATGTACTTCTAGTTCAGGGGCTCTTCAACTCGAATGAGCATCAGAATCAACTGGAAGGCTGGTTAAAACACAGATGCTGGGCCCCACCCCAGAGTTTTTGATTCAGTAGATCTGGGGTGGGGCCTAAGCATTTCATTTCTAACCAGTTCCCGGTGGTGGTGATGAGGCTGGCCCAGGGACTCCACTTTGAGAACCACTGCTCTAGTTTCTAGAAGGAGCACTGAATTATTTATCTCCCAGTCTTCAGCTTGAAACATGAATGGAGTCAGTCTAGATTACCTCCCAGTCATTCCTGAGGGGAGAAAGAATGAGTTTGGCAAGAAGAGGGGAACCTAGTTAATATTCAATGGCAGATAATCCAAAGACTCGTTCCATTTGGTCCCGAGAGCCGGGGGAGTGCCAGTGTGTGGGATTGTCAGTGACTGCACCCCGTAAGCCCAAGGGCACAGTAGGAGATCCCAGGGTCTGCCTGCCTCTCAGCCATGTCCTTGACCGCCAGGTCAGCGTTGAGTACCTGACGGACACCAATATCCTGTTCTTCGGGGGGCTGCTGGTGGCTGTCACCATCGAGCACTGGAACCTGCACAAGCGCATCGCCCTCTGTGTGCTCCTCCTCATCGGGGTGCGGCCTGCCCTGTGAGTTCCACAGACCACCACGGGAGGGCCTAGGGTGGGTTGGCACTCAGAAGGGAAGTGGCCATGGCAGTGTGTGTCCATCCGTCTGTCCTTAGGCTGATCCTGGGCTTCATGATAGTCACGGCCTTCCTGTCCATGTGGATCAGCAACACGGCCACCTCAGCCATGATGGTGCCCATCGCACATGCCGTCCTGGAGCAGCTGCACAACACGCACATGGGCAAGGACATCGAGGAGGGCAGCCACAATCCCACCTTTGAGCTCCAGGAACCAAGTCCCCAGAAGGAAATGACCGAGCTTGGTGAGAAAGATTAAGCCAGACCCTGCCCCAACTCCTCAGCCCTTGGGGAGGGACTCAAGGAGGGAACATCCATTCCCAGGGGTGGTCATCTTGGAGTCTCTGGGGAGAGAAAAGGGAGGCAAGAAGTGCAGTGACCAGCTTGTTCTGGTTGCCTGGGACTTTACTGGTTTTAAAATGCCAAGTCCCATGTGCTGGACAAACCCAGATGCTTGGCCACTCTAGCGAGAAGAGAGCTGAAGTCTAGGTGGGAAGTCAAGGGTCTAGGCTCTCTTCTTCCTGTGTGGTTTAGATAATCCTCTTCCCTTCCCCGTGCCTCAGTTTCCCTCTCTCAAGAGAAAGGTTGGACTAGATGGTGTCCAGGGAAGTGCCAGCCTGAGACTCTGGGGAATGCTGGGCCCATTAGACCTAGAGACAGTCTCTGTCCTCCCTCCCCAGGTCTGGGCCGTTCACTGACAAGGCGCCCTGGAGGCCATGGAGCCCCAGCCAGGTGCCCTGAGCTGCACCTGCAACTGCCCCCACCTCGGCTCTCTCTTGTTCCCAGATAACGGGGAGGCCCTCCCTGTCTCACCTGCTGCTTCAAAGCTGAAGACACATCAGAGCAATAAGCAGCGCCTCATGACCCAGGGCTTGAGCCTGTCCGTGTGCTACTCAGCCAGTATTGGAGGCATCGCCACACTGACCGGCACCGCGCCCAACCTGGTGCTGCAAGGCCAAGTCAACTTGTGAGTGGCGTAGGGGTGGGGTCTACCCTCCCACTGGGAGCCGATTGGGCTGGGCAGTGCCAGAGCGATGTGACACAACAGTCCACGTCCCCCTTCAGGCTCTTCCCCCAAAATGGCAACGTGGTGAACTTTGCCACCTGGTTCAGCTTTGCCTTCCCCACCATGGTCATCTTGCTGCTGCTGTCCTGGCTGTGGCTGCAGGTCCTCTTCCTGGGCTTCAAGTAAGTGGCAAAGTGGGGGAGAGAGACCTAAGTCCTTGCCTGTACCCCTGGGAGCTTCCAGTTGAGTCCAGATGTGGAAAACAATAAAATCACCATCCCAATGAGAAGGCCTCTCCTTTCCAAGGCTCCTCTGTGCACTTGGCCTCCCATTTGAGTGAATTATTGGCTGGAGAGTATTACCCATTTAGCACATGAGCCAGCTGAGGCTTAAGGAGTATCAGTGCTTTGCAGAAAATGGAATCTCCTGATGTCCAGGCCAGGCCCCTTCCCATGATTGTCCATGGTCGTTTGATAAGTACTTATGGGGCACACACTCACTGTGGTCAGTTACAGAGCATTTGTTGTACTCCTACTGTGTGCCTGGCCCTGTGCTAGGCACTGAAAATAGTAGAAGGCATTAGGCACGGTCTGTGCCCTGTGGCCCATCTGGTGGGTGATGATATGTTGTGGGGGACATGACAGCAGGAAGCCCAGGAGCTGTGGGAGCACAAAGGATGGAGTGCCTAGTTCAGCCCAGGGTAGTGGGGATTCCAGAAGTCCCCTGCAGATGTCTGAGCTGAATCTCACAGGACTAAAAGTCAGCCAGCTAGAAAATGGGGTAAAGGCATTCCAGACAACAGGAACGGCTTGCCCAAAGCACAGAGGCAAGAAAGAACATTATGTGTTTGGGGGAACTCTAGTTCTGTGGGGCTGAAACATAAAGAGCAAAAAGGAGTATCAGGACATGAAGCTGGAGAAGTGGGCAGGAGGATCCTGTGTGCCACATGAAGAGTTTGTCCTTGAGTCCAAAAGTAGTAAATAGGTTTTAGCCCTAGGTTACTGGTAGTCACTGTTTGGAGCTCTGAGTTGAAAATCACTGGAGACCCTGCTAAGGCTCCATTGGAATCGAGTCTGTGATTGATTAGTGATGTCTGCCATGCTTACAGGACGGGAATGGTGGTATGAGAGTTACTGGGGTATGAGCTGTTATTTGGCCTTCCTGCCCAGGCAGTGGAGAGCCATTGAAAGTTTTTAAACACTGTTGCTGTGCTTTGGAAAAATCACTGAGAAGCATGAAGGAAGCAGGATTAAGCTTGGGGGCTGGTACAAGGCAAGGTGGTAGTTAAAGAAATCAGCACAGCGGCAGGCACCATGGGAGAGTCAAAGATGTGTGGGGCATGGTCTTTGCCCTTGAGGAATTCACAGTCCAGCAAGGAAGCTGAGATTTACCCAAGCGAAAAGTTAAATGTCAGCACGAGTTAAGTAAGCAGCAAAAGGAAGTGGGCTGCAGACTCCTGCGCCTCTGAGGACAATGCGGGCAGGGCTCAGGCTGGCGGGAGGTACCCAGAAGCAGGTAGGAGAGGAAAGGGAGGATTTCCTGAAAGCCTGTCGGAGGAGGGGAGCCATGAGTCAGGGTCAGAGGAGACATGGGGTCCAGGCTGCTAGGACCTCCTCATCCTGGGCAAGAGAACCCTTAAAGAAAAAGGGCTCAGTGGAGCAGATGCAGCAGGACAAAGCATGGGGAAACTTGGCTCTTCTGCTAAACAAGAGTCATGACCCCGCTGAGAGTCTTCTACCCTTCCTCCAGAAACTCGGATGGATCCAGAACCTTAGTGTAGCAGCCCTGAGATGACCTCTGCAGGTGCCCCTTTATAGCACTCAGAGCCCCTTGCTCCCTGCCTGGTGCAGGAGCCTCAGCAGCTGCCCCCACCCCTCTGCCTGCAGCTTCCGGAAGAACTTTGGCATTGGGGAACAGGCAAAGGAGCAACAGCAGGCAGCCCTCCACATCATCCAGACAGAGCACAAGCTGCTGGGCCCCATGACCTTTGCAGAAAAGGCCATCACTGTCCTTTTTGTCATCCTGGTGGTGCTTTGGTTCACCCGGGAGCCGGGCTTTTTCCCTGGCTGGGGCGAGCTGGCCTTTCCCAATGCCGATGGGAGCAGGTGAGAGTTGCTAGGGATAGGGAGGGGATCTCACCTAGGGCTTAACTGTTTGGGGAGGAGCGGGGAAGATTCACCAGGCATGTCTGTGGGAGGAGATCCTCTCCACCACCCTCCACCCTGTGGCACTAAACCCCCCTCCTTACTCCCCCCCAGCATGGTGTCTGATGGGACAGTGGCCATGTTCATCGGCTTGCTTATGTTCTTCATACCCTCCAGTATCCCAGGGCTGACCCAGGACCCAGGTAAGTACCTGGACAGGCAAGGAAGGGTTTCCAGGCTTGTAGTGTACCTTCAATCACACTTGACAGGAGTGGAAAAAGCCTGGAGAGGCTGGGGTGACTTGCCAAGGGCATAGGGACTCAGACAAAGTTGGGGTGTTTCAGAACTGAGGGTCCTGGGCCGGCCCGTGGCTCACTCGGGAGAGTGCGGTGCTGATAACACCAAAGCCCCGGGTTCGGATCCCATATAGGGATGGCCGGTTCGCTCACTGGGTGAGCGTGGTGCTGACAACACCAAGTCAAGGGTTAAGATCCCCTTACCGGTCATCTTTTAAAAAAAAAAAGAACTGAGGGTCCCCCTCCTGTACGCATCAAGCCCCAACAGGGACCCGCACAGAGAAGCCCCAAGTGGAGGGGAGGGAAGGTTTGTCTACTCTTGTTAACCCGTCCTCCTTTACTTGGGGAGTAGAAAACCCAAGGAAGCTGAAGGGCCCTCCTGCCCTCCTCAGCTGGAAGACAGTGAACGAGAGGATGCCCTGGAATATCGTGTTCTTGCTGGGTGGTGGCTTTGCCCTGGCCAAGGGCAGTGAGGTAAGAGACCCTCAGTCCCCTTCCCAACCTATTTGAGGGAAATCCTGTGGCAGGGAGAGAAGGGATCCTGCTACTATCTCACAGAGGGGAGACCTGATCCCCACTTAGGAGTCCCTCTGGTGGACAGAGCCTTTGTAGCAACTGGAGAAACAGATGAGAGTCCCCTCTGAGGGAAGAGGAAGAAACACAAGCCCTAGGGACCTCCCCAGTCAGGTGCTCAAAGTCAAATAGAAAATGGGATTCTCTGGTGAACTGGACCCATTCTCAGCGACTAATCCCACCCGACCCCAGCCCCTCACCCCTTGCCAGACAGAGTACAAAATGGCTTGAGCACCCCAGTAGGTGGCATTGAGTTGACATGGACTGCCTGCTGCAGCCACCAGGGGGTGCCATAATCACACCCAGCTAGGGTCTGGGGACCAGAGGATCCAAAAGAGAGAAATCTCTGAAACTGCACCCCTGGGCCTCAACCTGAACTCATTCACTGCACAGGCAGGAGACAGCTTCCCTGGGTCAGGGATTGGTGCAGGGGACTCCTGGGTCTGTGGTTCATTCATCCATCCAGCATTCACTCACTGAGCACTGACTGAGCCAAGCGCTTTGAACAAGATGAAGTAAGTCCCAGCTCCTGGCATTACAGTCTGGCATTCCAAGCAAGGCAAGGCAAGATCTCAGAGCCCTTCTGACCCTGTGGACTGGCCCCATCCTCCTGTCAGCCTCTTCCCAGCCTCTATCAGGGCCCTCCCCCTACTTTCCTTCCCTGCCAGGAGCAAGGTCCCCTCTGCCCCAACCCACTGGGCTGCAGGGGGCTGGGAGAGGGCTAAGATTGTCCAGGCACCTCCTCAGAGAGGTCAGGAAGGCAGGAGTAAATGGGGCCAAAGGTTTTTACTTCCACCAAGCCCCAGGTCTCCCAAGAAGGCCCTTTGGCCCCCTCTCCCGGTTTCTCATCTGATCCTTCTCCTCACACCTACCTGTTCTTCAAGAGCAGAAGAGGGGACCCCTTGGTTCTAGCTGGGTCCTATCCTCTCACCAGAGCTGTCTTTGATGCTGAAGACTAGGGAGGTGTGGGCAGGAGCAGGACCCTCTCAGAACCTCAGCAGAGGACTCTGGGGCCCCAGAGAATCCCACCTCTCATGTACCTCCTTCCTCTGCCCACAGCAATCGGGCCTATCAGCCTGGCTGGGGGACAAACTGATCCAACTGGAGAATGTGCCACCTTCTGCCATTGCCTTCATCCTCTGCCTCCTGATTGCCATCTTCACTGAGTTCATGAGCAACCTGGCCACCACCACACTCTTCCTGCCCATCCTGGCCTCCATGGTGAGCTGGCCCTAAAGAAACACCTCCTCCAGGCAGCCCTCCTGCCCACCCCCACCAGGGGTTCCACCTGCTGGGCAGAGTGACCTGTCTTTGCACCTCTTCTCTTTTCCTGGCAAGGACCCCTGAACATCTACCTTTTTCCAGGATGTTGACTTACCTTGGGCCCAAGGCAGTCTGGCCCCTGACTCACTCCATCCCTGGTGACGTCACCCCTTGAGTATCCTAATGGGGCTCTCTAGTGGCCTCACCCACCTCCCCACCCCAGCCCCTGTTCTGGTCATTCCAGGGGTGACGGGGTGAAATTGCTCCCCGGAGCGTCCCCAGCCCCTTCCTCCCCAGGCGCATTCCCCCAGCCTTTGATGACACCCCTGGAGCCCCTTTGAGATCTGTTTTATGGGCCCCTCCCCTCACCACGCCCCACAGGGCAGGGCAGCACACTCATCCCCCTCCAGAGAGGTCAAGGGGCCCTGCTCAGGTCATCCAGTGCCTTCTGGCAGAAATGGTGGATTCATGACCAAAGTGTGCTGGGGGGCAGAAGTTGTCACTCAGAGAAGGGAAACAGGAGAACTGAGGCCATGCTCCTGCTCCAGGATAGGGATCAGCTCTGTCCTACTGTCTCCCCTGCAGGCCCAGGCCATCTGCGTCCATCCTCTGTATGTCATGATCCCCTGCACTCTGGCCTCCTCCCTGGCCTTCATGCTGCCTGTGGCCACCACACCCAACGTCATCGTCTTCTCTTTTGGGGGCCTCAAAGTGCTTGATATGGTGAGTGGCAGGGAGGCCGGAATGCCTCAGCACTCCTTCTGCCCCGGCTTTCCATCTTGGTGGACTGCAGAGTAGCTTAAAGCCACTGAGATTCTAAGTAGAGAGTGGGCCCCATGTGGGGTGGGGGTACAACCGGGGAGGTTGGGACATGATCCCAGCCCCGGGCCATGTGAAAGGGAGGGTAGGGAGTGAGGAATATGGGAAGGCTCCCAGGTGCCAGGCACCCACATGCAGGGCTCAGGGCCCCGGAAGCTCACGAGGCGCATCCCTCTTCCCTGTTACCACTAGGAGTGAAGTAAGGGGCAGGGGCACTGCCTAGCGCTGCAGTGTAGACCAAAGGGAGGACTTTCTGGTGAGAGTTGTGCTAGCAGGAGGGCTCCTGAACATCTCTGCCTGCCTGAGGTCTAGGTGGTGCCAACCCAGCTCAGCAAACTGTCTCTCCTCATACCAGGTCCGGGCTGGATTCATGCTCAACATCATCGGGGTGCTGGTCATCACACTGGCCATCAACAGCTGGAGCGTCCCCATCTTCAACCTGCACACCTTCCCCACCTGGGCCCACTCCAACACCTCAACCCACTGCCTGGCCAGCCAGGCCAACTCCACCATGCCTAGGCCCTAGGCCAGGTACAGGCTGGCCAAGCCCAGGAAGAGCCAATCCCGCTCCTGCTGCTCTGCGAGAACGACACATGTGTACATAATGTCGTGTGTCTGTAAGGAAGGTGTGTGCTCAGTTTCCTGTGTGTTGGAGGAAAGTGTGTGTGTGTGTGTGTGTGTGTGTGTGTGTACGTACGTGAGGATGGTGTTTGCTGAGATGCCTGAGGTGGTTGCTTGCGTGCACCTGATCCCAGCTGCGTATGCTTGACAGTGCCCTTGTGTGGTTGACAAACAGTACAACATGCCCTCTTTGGCACGCCAGGTCTTTGTCCCCCCAGCTTAGAGACCAGACCCCTTTACACTATATTTATTAAAACTCAGAGCTGGAGGGCCTACCAGTAGCTGCCATGGGAACAGCCTCTGGGACTGGCCTAGCATACTGAGGTCTCCCCACCCTCTCAGGGTTTGCGGGAAGATTCAAATATTAGCCACATTAAAGTCTTTCAGTAGAGTCTGGGATGGTTTTTCATGGTGCTCTTCAGGGCTGGTCCACAACTTGGTTCAGGCCCTAAGTTGAGGAGTACAGTGGGAGGGGACCTGGCCTCTGTCCTGTACAGCCACCCCCTCATCACTCCTTCCACCCAAGGGAAAAGGTAATGGTCGGGCACCCCTGCCAAGGCCAATCGGAGTGGGCGCAGCCACCCAGGAAAGCAGCACTGACATCACCTGCCTGGCTAATTGGAAGCTGCCAGTCCCTGCGTGTCTTTAGGAAAACCAGCCTCCCCGTTCCCAGAGCACTCCCTGGGCATTTACATAAAACCCTCTGCCCCTGCCAATTCCTCAAGGACCCTTCCTCCGGCTGGAAAAACCAGTCTCACCAGACCAGAGGAGGCAGGCTGACCCATGCTGGGTGCCCAGAAAGATGGACCCTCACCCAAAATGGCAGCCTGCAGCAAGAAGGATGCAGGTTAGATCCAGGAACAGGCTCAAGATCGGCATGGCCTTCAGAGTCCAAGACCAGACCACTTTGGAAGATTCTGCCTCCCCACCCCACCTCTATCCCTCTTCCACCACCCCACCCCACCCTCCCTGCCCTCACAGACTCTAGAGTTTTCCTTTCTCTGGCAAGGTGGGGGTGGGGTGGGAAGGATGATACCCCATCATTGATGATGATACCATCAACCATTTTTGAAACTCAACCTCCCTTCCTGGCTGGAAGTTCCTCTTCGTGTCCATCCTAAGTCTCTCTCACTGTGAACAGTGTCATGTAAGGCTTGAGTTCATTTAGACAGAAGTTTCCTAGAGTCCCCACCTGCTGAAGTGGGAGAGAAAATAGATATATACCATCACCCTCATGGCCACATGAAAAAAGGGGGCTGAGCTGTGAAGACAGAAAACCAGAAAGGATTTCATTCTGGATTCCCCCTGGGCTGGGCTTTCTCTCAGTCCTCCCAGAGCTAGGAGTTCATGGGGAGTGCAGATGGGAGGGGGCTACCGCACAGTGGGGAACATGGCTGTCCCCAGGGGACAGCGATCCTGACAGGACATGCCAGACATCCAGAAGAGTAAAGAGTTCAGGTGAGTGGCTCCACCCCCACCCCGGCCCCCCAGGCTGGCATTCCTCACCCATGAAGCACAGTGATAAATCACGGCTCCCACTCAGACCTACAGTAGGACCACCCCCCAAAGCCCCAGGTGACAGTCCCCCCCATTGGGACTGGGCCAGCTCCAGAATGGTGGGGCTTCCCAATGGCTTACCCACAATGCAGCGGGTCCCTAAGGAGCAGCCCCAGCCTCATCTGGAAGGAGGATCCTCAGCCACTACTTTCCTCTGGACCCTGCTTAGGTACCTGCCATCCAGCCCTGGCTGGGGAAAAGGTGGGTGTGCTTCTCAGGGTTCTCAGCTCTACTTCCCCTCAATCCTGCTCAGAGGGGGCCAGGTGTGGACTGAGGTCACACAGCAGTCCCAGGGAATGAGGACTGTGCTGGCCCTGCCTTCTCGGGGGAGGAAGTGGACACAGACATCCTGAAGGTCGAGAGGTCGGCCGTGGTGGTTGCCCTCACAGGGCTCGGGGGCCGAGCCTCCCCGAGATGCTCAGAAACCACCCTCCTCAGCAGGCAGGAGGGTGGACAGGCGGCAGGCAGCACCTGTCGGCCTAATCACCGTCATTAGCTGGGCAATAAAGCAGCACGGACTGGGCCAGCCTTTGAAGGAAGGGCCTGTCAGCCTGGGTCAGGTTTGTACAAGCAGTCTAGCAGCTCAGTCCCTCCTGCACACACACTCCAGGCTGCAGCAGGTGGATGGGGCACTCTTGGGTCTGGGGTCTGCACCCTCCCTGCCTGGGCACCCACACCCCTTTCTGATGGATCTTAGGAAGGTAGAAAGGGGCTTTTGGTGTCTCCTGCCAGCTGAATGTGTGCAGTGCTAGGACTCACGATCTTCTGGAGACCAGCAAGGCTGGAAACAACTCGAGGACAGTCTGCCTGATGGAGCTGTGTCCCCAATTCCTACACAGGGCCTGGCACAGTGAATGTAGGAGCAAATGAATGTACCAGAAGCATAGACCAGCTTCTTGCTCCCAGAGGGACACACTGCCCTCCAAGCACCTTTCCAGACTGCTATGTGTGGAGTGCTGTGTGAGCTTGAAACAGTGTCTTGGCCTCTCTGGGCTAAGGTCACCTTATGCTCAGCAGATGGGCCCAGATTTCTGAGCCAACTCCTACTGCTTTCCCCTGTCTCTGTCCTCAAAGGCCCTGGGGTTTCCCTACCCCCTTGTCCTGCTGCCAGGACCAGCCCTATAGGCAGCTATGGCAACCAGAGGGCCCAGGCAAGGAGCTAACAGGCCTCATGAGGAGAAACCTGGCAGGGTGGAAAAGGGGAGCTTGTTAGAGAAATTTAAGAGGTAGGAGCAGGGGCCCAGGTCAGGGCTGCTCTAGAGGTTAGGGTCCTTGGCCCCAGAGTAAGCCCCTTGGGGGCTCAAACGTGACTTCCCCGTCTCCCCAAAGTCTCAGAGGAGAGGCTGCTTCCTGAAGGAGGAGAGCTGTATAGCCAGGAGTGGAGGGTACGGGGGGGTAGGACTGGGGTGGGTGAAGTTCTGGTGGGTACCAGCCTAGGGAGGGTGTCCCCCTGCAGCCTCCACCCCAGTCTGGGCCCCTTTAGTCATGGCCGGGAGAGCCATGAGGTGTTACTAGAGTCAGGGAGGCTGAGGGCCCCAAAAGAATAAGCTCCCAACCTCAGGGGCTGGGTGCAGAAGAGGAGGGAGGGAAGGGGATGGAGCAACCTGATTGGAAAGACTGTGAAAGGGATTCAGAAGAGTTGCTCTTGGGTCGGCCCGTGGCTCACTCAGGAGAGTGTGGTGCTGATAACACCAAGGCCCCGGGTTCAGATCCCTATATAGGGATGGCTGGTTAGCTCACTTGGAGAGCGTGGTGCTGACAACACCAAGTCAAGGGTTAAGATCCCCTTATCGGTCATCTTTAAAAAAAAAAAAAAAAAAAAGAATTACTCTTAAGGGCGGGACCCACAGACATGTGTACACAGAGCCACAGATCCTTGGATACACACAGAAGTCACAGACACATGCACAGATGTGAATACCTGTGTACACACAGTTACACACACTCACACAAACAGTCGTGCACAAAGTTATAGGTGCTCACAGCCCTTCAGACACCCAGTCATTCATAGAAACACACACATATACACAGTCGCAGGCATTTGTGCACACACAGTCACTTGGATGCCTCTTCACAGGGTCAGACCTGAGTGTTCTCACAAGTACACAGATGCTCCCACACACTTAGACACAGACTCTGGCATGGACACACCCAGCAGCACGTTAGAGCTCCACAGACTTGATGCACACCCACAGTGGCCCGTGAGCATGAGAACAGAAGTGTAAGCCCTTGCACACTCACTCAGGGGTGCGCATGTACTTACACATCAACACCAGTGAAAAAACACACACACCCTGGCATTACACTGCCCCACCTCCACACCTGTCCCAGGAGGGATTAAGACAAGAGGAGAGAAGCCCTCCCCACCTAGCAAGACTCTAAATATGTTCTTCCCCACCTGAACCTCCCCCCACCACCACCAAGCTCTCAGCTTGGAAACTCCCTGGATTTCCCAGGGGGTCAGCCAACCAGAACAGGCCCGGACCTCCCAGCCCTGCTCCCCCACCGCACATCCTCCATGCTCTGGCCCAGGGCTTCTCCATCATCCACAGCTGCCTGCTCTCCCCCAGGAAGCCCACCTGATTAATCCCAGATCTCTCCAACCTTTCTTTGACATGGGGCCCTTGGACCTCAGGGCCTTATGGCAGCTATGCTTGGGCCCTGTCCCTCTGCAGAGGCTCTCAGTGTCTTGCATGCCAATGGAGTGAGACTTGGCCTGGGAAGCAGGCTTAGTCTTGGGAACTCACTTTGAGAAAACAAGTCCAGCCTACATGAGAGAAGTGGACCGAAGATGGCTGATCCTGATGTAGGGTGCAGAGAGGGGCGCCCCTCCTCCATCACATTAGGTGGTAACATGCTCTTCCTTCTCCATGGTGTCCCCAGAGTCTTGCCCCAGACTGGAACATGGCAGACATTGACCCCAGGGATTTCCATCCCCAGCCAGGGCTGCTCCTGGCTCAAAACAGCCCAGCCCTGGGCAGAGCTCAGCAGCAGACAGTAAACCGGTTCTGACCTCTAGTCTCCAGAGGTACAGAGCTTCCCTTGGCCCCGTCCTGTTTAAACAACCAACTGCAGTTCGTCCAGACCAGAGCCCAGCTCAGCTGCATCTGCAGGCCTGAAATGAGGGTGCTGGAGTGTGTGGGACCAAACCTCCAGATAGAAGTGCTTTCCCAGGGGAACAGAGCCAACACCAAAGCAGCTAGACGCTAGGATAGACTTTCTGTGCCTAGTCGCAAACCCTGAGGGGCTGATGTGATGAGAGAGGGAGGGATGGTCCTGTCTGAAGGCAGAGAAGGAGGAGAAAGACCTCACAAATTCCCTTTCAATCCAAGGTCTATGGAAATCCCAGAGCTCCCGCCTCGACGCCCAGAGTGCATGCAATGAGGAAGTCGTGCTTCCCAAAGGAAAGAGAACCAGAGCTTGCGCCCATTCCTCGGGCACAGGTGGAACCTGTCTCAGAAGAGAAAGAAGTTCATCTCACCCATCAGAAGCAGAGCCTCACTGTGGGAAGGTGACAGCCACAGTGTCTCCTAGGCATCCCACCAGGGCATCCCTGGGTCCCTTGGCTTCTGAATTAATTTGCATTTCCTTGATTTTCAATGAAATTGAAATCTTCTCACTAGTATTTTGGCCATTTGTATTTTACCTGTGAATTTCTTATTCATGTTCTTTGCCCATTTTTCTGTGAGATCTTCTATTTATTTATTTAGAGGAGCTCTTTATATATTATGGACATTAACCCCTTGTCTGTTATATATGTTGCAACAATTTCTTCCAGGCTATTTTTTTGTCTTTTTACTTTGTTCATATTATATTTTGCTCTAAAGATGTTTTTAATTTTTACTTAGTCAAATCTGTCAATATATTCCTTTATGGCTTCTGGATTTGACATCATGCTTAAAAATGCCTTTTCCAGACTCCATAATTATAAAAGTGTTTCCTATATTTTTTCTATTTATCTGTATGTTTTTTTTTTTGTTTTGTTTTTTTTTTTTTTTTTTTTTTTTTTTTTTTTTTTTCCGTGTCCCGCAACGGATC